>NC_084842.1:11042557-11344446 GCF_033115175.1 Lepus europaeus
GTTAGCTCTTGATACCTACTTTTGTGCCAATCCTTTAATTCTCTGATTTCCTATTACTACCGTTAGAGACAGACACGGGGCTACTAAAGTGATGAGAGTTTTACCGGGTATATTTCAAGGATCTCATTTTCTTCATTTATACCCTGACAAAAATATATACACCTTTTCCACCTGATAACTGAAGGGAACAATTCCACAGTTAGAAATTCACTGCTTTAACCTTGGGTGCTTATATTCTGTTGTAACACTCATGTTCCTGGCAAGCACAAGACATTCAGCCAATAAATAGTAATGTCTACTCTTTAAGAAGTAAAACCTCTACTGCGGCTTTTCTTATCTTATGTTGCTTAAAAATCCAGTGATAAACATTATCACCACTCACCAGTGTTCAGACATTTATAACAATAGTCTGAGCCAAAATTGATAAGAAGTCATTAGTCAAATTTTTGTATTTATTTATTTACATGTTTTAAAATTTTATTTTACTTATTTGAGAGCCAGACACACACAGAGATAAAGGGGATGGAGAGAGGAGACAGAGGGAGGGGGAGAGGGTCAGGGAGAGAGGAAAAGGGAGAGTGGGAAAGGGAGAGAGATCTTCCAACTGTTGGTTCACTCTCCAAATGCCCATAACAGCCAGGGCTGAGCCAGGCTGAAGCTGGGAACTGAGAACTCAATCTAGGTCTCCCATGTGGGCAGCAAAGACCTGGCCACTGGGTCCTCACCTGATGCCTCCCAGGATGTACCTTAGAGGGAAACTGGTACTGAGAGTGGAGCCACAACTTTTAACCAAGGGACTCCCAAATGGGATCTAGGCATTCCAAGTAGCATCTTAACTGCTATGCCAAATTCCCACTCAATTTTGTTTGGTTTTAAGTAAAAAAAAAACAATAGAAAGAATATAATTTTTCATTTGAGAAGCAAAGAGACAGGTGGAGATAGAGAGTGAGAGATAGAAAGTGTTTTCCTTCATCTGCTGGTTCACTATCCAAATGCCTACAACGGCTGGGACTGGGCTGAAGCTGGAACCAGGAGCTGGGAACTCAATCTAGGTCTCCCACATGGATGGCAGGAACCCAATTACTTGAGCCATAACTTCTGCCTTCCAGGATCTACATTGGCAGGAAGCTGGAACCAGGAACTGGAACTAGGAATCAAATCCAGGCACTCTGATGTGAGTCATGGGCATCCTAACTGGTATCCTAACTTCCAGGCTAAACACGTGCTTCCTCCCTGTTTTTCTTTAGTCAAGGGGGTGGAGAGACAGAGAGCAAGTGAGCAAATTATAATTTTTGTCTTTTAGGGGAGAAAAAACACAAGAGATTGGTAGAGGCCATAAATACAAAATTTATCACTGGTAACATATTTTGTAAGTGAAGACAGAAAATAAGCATAGACCAAGGTTTATGAAGGCACCCTTTCCAAGGCGAGTCCTGACCTATTTCTGCAGAATTCTGAGAATATTAATCCTGGAGGCAACAGTGATGCACAAGTAGCTGGGTTCTTGCCAGCCACATGAGAGACCAGAATTGAGTTCCCAATATCTGCCTTCAGCCCAGATCAGTCGTGGTTATTGTAGGCATCTGGGGAGTGGACCAGTGGATGGAGGTTTCTCTTTGTCTATCTTTCTCTCTGTCTCTTACATAATAAAAAGAAGCAAAAAAAAAAAATTAAAAGCAATAAGAATTTGGCAGGTGACATCACAGACTCCAGAATCAAAGATCTGGGTGTAAATTCCAACTCTGTCACTAAGTCATTCTGTGACCACGGGCAATTTGTTTCTTTTATGCTCGAATCCATTATGTGTATGTGTGTAATTACATTCACTTCACAAGGCCAGGCCAGCATTAAATGAGGTAATAAACTTAAGAAGATTCAGTTAGTGCTAAAAAATGCTAGTTGTTATCATCATGGAGACAACTCTGGACTTGAGGTATTGGAGGGCATGGACCATATCTTATGCATCTTCATATCCTTGGTGCTGATTTCAAAGTCAATGCTCCATCAATGAATGCTCACTTCTGTGCAAACAAACATTGGGAACATTATTTCTGACATGCCAAAAAAATTGCAGTGTAACACAAGTTATAATCAGACCATGACATATTTTTCTAGTAAATGGATGGGTTCTGTAGACAATACTTCTGTAGCTGCTTTGACATCGACTCATCATTTAAGCAAAAGGAGAAGCGTAGTCACCATTTCCAGTGATGAACATAATAGGACACATGCAATTTGTCAGATACTGTAAGCAACTTGGATTGTCGGGAGGCAGCTCAGTCCTGAGCTTGAAAGGAAATGCTACTATATAGGGATATTAGCATCTCTACACACCCGTATCAAACCTCATTTTATGCCCCCAAACTCCCACTACTTGCCCACACTCTGCACATGTGTTCCTACACAGTTTGCCAGGATTGTTCTAGGAGAACAGTTGTTTACTGCTGCTTATAGATATGGTGCTACATTTATCTATGCCTTGGCCATGGTCAGGTAAGTGGAGTATTACAACATTCCTTGCTTCAGTGGTAAACACAAATAATTCTATATTCAAGGACTCAAGAATTCTGAAGGGGATCTCGCAGAAGGGTAAAGCTCTCATCACTTGAAAGAATTCCTGTGGACTGAGAATCTGGCCTTAGGTGATTTTGTGTGGTTCACTGAATGAGTCAAGATTAGGTTGCAAAATCCACCAATAATAATAGTAGCACTGTCCTAAGGCTGGAGACACACTGATTTGAAAATGCAAATTATGAGAGCACAGGCAAGAACAAGGTTGTGTGATTTACTAAACAATACCATTGCCCATTTGAACTCATATTGTATTCAGTTTCCACAAACACACCAGGCTCAAGTTTAACTCTTTTGGCTTACAAGAACAAAGTTATAAAAAAGCAAAAAATTACACAATACACTCTATAGATATGCATTTTTAAGTTGTTTAATTAATTTACATTTGTTCTGTAAAAATGGTCACAGTATTCATCAAGAACAATGACAAGACAAAGCATTTGGGACATGCAGCCGCAGCAAGGAAGTGGCTGGGTGGTAATTCGGACAGCAGATGCAGTATGTCCAATGTCTGAGAAGAAGTGGCCACACTGTTCACCAGAACTTCTTGTTTTGCCAGTTTCTGATATTGTCCATGCATGGATATTAAAACAAATGAAAACAGAGAGAAAGGAGGGAAATAATTAAAATGAAGCTCTTATTTCCTCTGTTGGAAAACAAAGCATCATTTCTTCTTGGATTATTAGCTGTGCATCTCTAGTCCAAGTCGTGTTCTAACAATTTCCCTGTAATTAGAAACATACGTATCTGCATAAGGTACTGCCAAAGTGCCTAGGTATTTTACTGGCATTAGTAATCACTGGTATGGCAGAGGAAGGTACTGCCAGTAGGCAGAAGGCTTCAGAGTGTTTGGGCCAACGTGGTCAAAGAAGGCTTTAACCATGTATGAGGAGGAAAAGATTTGGTCCAAAGAAACCGGATTCTCAAACACGTACCTTCACAGTTTTGGACATCACCAAGCCTGAAGCCATTATTGCTTCTGGCCAAATTCCCCCATTTGGGTCCCATCATTCTACAAAAACAAAGAGAAAAGAAATTCTGGATAAATACTTTGTATTTCACTAATCCCATTCATAGTACAAAATACACAGCCTGTTCCTTTAACTGACTTGAATGAAACCACATTTCACCCCGCTTTCAACCGTCAGCTCACTGAGATCCAACATTACTAGGCTGACTTGTATAAGGCTATTCCTTGGTGCAGAGGCATCAAAAGGTCATCTACGAAAATCTCAACACACAGGATGAACCAAAATCTTGCACATGTTATACTAATGGTGAACTAAATATGACTAGGTTCTATTCCAAAAACAAAAGAAAAATAGACAACTTACCTGATGCGGTTTGAGAGAACTGGTAGAAATTTCTCTAAGTCTTGAAAAAACTTGTCAATAAACAGGGCAGATCCAACACAAAGGCATCTTCGCATGAGGTCAGAGGTCCAAGACAACCCATTACTGTTGCTGAAATACCAGCTGGGTTTCCATCAGGGCGTGATGTCATCCTTGTGAACCACCAGGGCGCTCTCTTAAGCACAGGTTCTACAGATTTGCTGAGTAGTGACACCTTGGCACCTGGTACCTAGTTTTAACAACTTGCTGGAGGAAATTGACAGCTAACTGAGCAAGAGGGAGCTCTGGTCCTCTTGACAAAGGATGCACGCCTTTCATACATAAGCATGAAACTCTTAACCGAGGAAACTCGGAGTTCTATGGGCAGTGGCAGCTGTAGAATAGGCCTTCTATTTAAACTGATGACTGAAATCTGCTAACAAAGTGAGACAAAGCCTCCCAACGATGAACAACCGCTTCAGAAATAATGAAGCTGATGTCCACAATCACTATTTCCAGGCTGATGTTTTAAAGGGGATCTATAAGGGGAAAAGAATAAAAGAGTTTACTCAAATAAAGAGATGATACAGTGCTAGGGTTTGATGAGTGGTACATAGTATTATCTTTCTCTCATATCTACTTTTCCTTCTGAGGGTGGAACTACATTTTCTCCATTAACCAAAGTCAAACTTGAATTGATTTCCTCTGCACTAAAACGGGACTGGAAGTGACTTGTAGGATGTCCAGGAAGAATCTGAAGATGAAGCTTTTGTCTTCAACTTTGGCATGATGAACACGAGCATTAAGACAGACTCAGGAGTGGTGTTCAGTTATGCCTGGGAATGAGCCTCAGCTCTGCTCTTGGTTCTGCTTTCCTGCAATTATGCATCTTGGGAGTGGCAGGTTACAACTCAGGTAGCTGGGTCCCTGTGGGAGACCCAGATCGAATCCCCAGCTCTGGGCTTCAGCCTTGCTCTGCCCTGGCTGTTAAAGAAATTTGAGGAGTGAACCAATGGATGAGATCTCTCTCTTTGGTTTGTCTCTCTGTCTTTAAAATATATATATATATATATATATATAGAGAGAGAGAGAGAGAGAGACGTGTACACAGAGAGAGACTGACTCCTACACCACCATGGAGTCCCATAAGCAGCATGAAATGGAGGAGTACAGCCCCTTCAAGCACTCACTGGAACTGTATGGTAATCAGAAAAGAACCTTTGCTTGTTGTAAGCTGCCAAGCTTTGGGGGTAGTTTGTTACCACTGGATAACCCACCCTATTCTAGATGAAGCAAATAGCAGCTTGGAAGAATACAACTATAAGGTCAATACTGCTTCTATTCACAATGGTTTTTTTAAGGTAGTCGACATCTCTCAGTTTCCTTGATGTTGAGCGTCTTTCCCCAATCCGTGACTGAAAGAGTGCTTATTCTGCTCCACACATTAGAGCTATCTTCGAATCAGTTGATCAGTTGGGGTTGTCTCATACAATGGGATTTAAACCTGACTGCTGTCCTCCCCTCCCTTCCTTGCTAAAGGAGCTACCAAACTGAAGGTAGTCAAAAGGATCAAAAGCAGGTCCACTGATGTGTTTCTATCCCCAAAATGCATATGTAAAAATGTCAAGTTGTATATCTAACAAAATCTAACAGAACGACTGGCATATTGGCAAGGTGGTTGGCACTGAGCTGCTTTGGCTCTCTGCCCCACTTACAGCTCCACTGCAATGGAGCTCTGCCCATTGGCTAATGAAAAGGAAGCCTCGGGGTCTCTATGACCTCACTTTTTAGAGGATTTCTGAATTGGTGAGAAGAGGCTCTGTGCAGCCGTAACCTAGGGAGAAGAATCAGCACAACAGAAAACCAAAAAGAGCAGTGAGCGGAGCAAGAGGAGCCATTATGTTTGATGCCATTTCCAGAAAAACAGACGACATTTTTAATGATTTCCTTGGGATTTCTCTCTCTCACACACAAATTTATATCGGAATGGAGTATGGTAGGGAAAAGGAACAAGCGAATGTCATGGTGGCTTTTCTAGGTTTTCTATAGGCTTAAAGAGTTAAAATTATCCCAGATGTGGAAGGACAACAGATGGGTGCATTCCCATGACTTGTGATGCTGGATAATAAAATGACCTAACACTCTATTTAGAGAAATAGAACAGCTACTCTGGCTGTTTACAGACTTAGAAATATCACGATAAGCAAATGTAGGCAGTTCAAAGGAAAGATAAAAAAAAAAAGGACAAGTGGATAAATAATGACCTGATGTTGTTGCGAAAATGTAGTGTAACTCTTGCATTGTTAATATAAACACAGATGACCTTTGCATTTGCTCAACTTTCGTCTTCAAGACAGGAAACAGCAACTGATCTTTATCGGAAAAGTAGAATCTTCCACTTGCTTCTGCTGTACTGACATTATGGTATATGTCAGAGAATACCCATGTCACTATCTTTTCAAAGCACATGCTGAAAACCTGATAGGCAGCTGAAAGAAAAGCTTATCCCTGGCATATGCTTTGTGTGTTGCAGAGACAAAATAAACTGGAAGGCAGTGTGTAGGGTGTGGAGCTGACATGCAGGGTGGTGATCAGAGACAAGGGCCCATGACTATATTCTCTGTGTACCTACCCATCTCATCTTTACAGACTTCAAACATTCTCTAAGGTAATGTTTATCACTTAACAGGAAATAAACAAACATGAACAGCAATCATTTCATACGTTAGGGTAGCTAGTGTGTCCCATATTCTAGACATACTACAAACTCAAACATTCACAAAGAATTGTTTATCAATTACTCAAGGTTTTGCGTCAGAAAACATTTGAACTATCTTTCCTCTACTTCCAATGAAAATGGCTTCCGGTCTTTTTGTCTTTATAGCATATCCATAAGCAGGCGCACATCCATCCGTGAACGTAACACTTTAAAAATCCATGCGTTGGCTAGGCAGGCAATTCACAGCCACCTGCGGCAACTCATGAATGTTCTCTCCTTTCTCATCACTGAATATTTATCTGGTCGTTACCCACTAGATGAAGTCACCTAAATTGACCTTTCATTTCCTGCTGCATGGTCTGGACTCCAAAAACAGATTTTCTCAATATAGAATAAATTCTGATTGCTCTTATTTATGAGGGGCATCTTGCCTAGCATAACACCTAAAGAAATCACCTTTATATTTCTTTATAACCATAATATAGAGAATCAAAATCCATTTCCTTGGGTCTGTAGAGAAAGATTTGCCTTAGGTTCTACTCAATGTTACCCACTCAGAGAAACTTTTTCTTGTCTAAGGGCTTTTGGTCTTCGAGTTTCTGGTCCTGCCTCTGAGAATGTATCCAATGTCTGAATCCGAGATACTTCCCTTCTTATTCCAAGTAATTTAGTGTACAATTTTCCCCATGTCTCCAACCTATTATGTGCCTTAAATGGTAAAAATTTTCCATGCCACTACATATTCAATCAGAAACAATGCTACTGTGGTTGGCACTGTGGCACAGTGGGTTAAGCCACAGCCTACAGCACCAGCATCCCACATGGCCACCAGTTTGAGTCCCAGCTATTCCACTTCTGATCCAGATCCTTGCTAATGTACCTGGGAAAGCAGCAGAAGATGACTCTAGTGCTTGGGCCCTTGGCATCCAGGCAGGAGACCCGGTAGACTACAGTCTACCCTGGCCCAGCCCCAGCTGATGAGGCCATTTGGGGGAGTAAACCAGTGGATGGAAGATCTCTCTCTCTTTCTCCCTCTCTCTTCCTCTCCTTGAATCCCTGTAACTCTCCCTTTCAAATAAAAGCAAATAAATCTTTTTTAAAAAAAGAAAATAAGAAACAATGCTACTATAGTCTCAATCACAAGTCAACAAGCTTTTCCTACAAAAGGTCACATGATGTATAGGAGGAGTTTTCCCAAAGATCATGAGAAATGTACACTATTTTTTAATCTCATTTTTCTATGAACTTGAGATACCCTCATATTTTTATCTTTGTGGACAACATGGGTTGGGATGTTTATTGCAATTAAATAACTCTGCTGTGGAAGTATGAAAGAAGCCATAGATATAAAGAAATGTGTGTGTTCTGGCAAAACTGCAGTTGTGAAAACAGATTGTGGGAGTGGGCTTGCCTGTGGATTGTAATCTGGTGACCTTTGATCTAAGCCCAACTAACACCCATGGATATACAAATTAAAAATCTTATCCCCAGGAAATCACACTTATTCACAGTCTTCACAATTTTCCCTAATGTTATATAGGGGATATACAATTCAGTATGGAGAGATGATAATCCCTTTCTTTAATAAGACTCTACTACAGCTATTAAGAAAATTGATATGATTCCAACTTCTAGTCCCAAAAACACTTGTGTATTTATTATATGCATATTGACAACTGATGCAAATGCTACCCAAAAGAGATATCCATTTTAATCTTTATTTTATTTATTTTTTTGAAACTTATATCATTCCCTTTAATCTCCTTCACATCCAATGGTGCCTGCTTAGCCAGCATGTGCTAGAGAAATGCTACTATAGGCAGTAACTCATAGAATTGTAAAGCTAGAGAAGACATGGATCATAATAGCAGCTACATTTTAATGAGCATTTACAATGTGCCAAATATTATGCCAGGGACAAGCATCGATGACCTCATTTATTTTTACTGCATCTTACAGAGATGAGGAAACCAAGGCTCAAATGCATGAATTGAGTTGCCCGAGATTCTAAAACCAGTAAGAGGCAGACTTAAATCAGGTCTCCTTTCTCAACTCTAATACGTGCAGTGCACCACAATGCTGACAGCCTTACTTTCTTCTTCCTTGCCAAGGTTTTCCTGACTGAATTTCAAGAACTGAAATCAGTGCTTTCGATCTAGTTGAAGTCAAAAAAGACTATCTTTGATTAACATGCTAGGTGAGTATGCTCTGGGAAAGCCACAGTGAAATTTATTGAGGCAAGGGTCCTGGGGCACGGGTGTCACCAGCACTAATAAAGATCCAGCACTGCCTGTCTCTGGCCATGAACTTGGCTGATCCACAGGCCCGAGGTCCCTCAGCGTCTGTGTCCTACTCACACCTGTCCTTCAGCGTGGTTTACATAATGCTCCGGTGGGTACCCTATGTGACGAAATGAGGGGAGTACAAAGGACATGCCAACCTGAACAAGAGAATACAGGGCTTACTTGTTCACGTTAAGGAGTTGGAGAAATCTAAAGGAAGGCACATAGAAGTACTGCCCAGCCCAACTCACCAAGTCAGCCAGATAAACCGGGATAATCCCTGGGTGGTGATCTTCTGGGTGGTTATCTAGAAAGAGGGCTTAGGACATGAACTTTTTGAATTTCAAAAAGCAGGTTTCCAAATATTGGCTGGAAGATAGTCTTGCTCCTCGTTACTGTACGATATGCAAGGAATTTGAGGGAAATATGCTAGGGCAGGAATTCAGACTGCTCAGTTGGCAACCAGTCAGAAAACTTTGGGTACATGAGTTAGTTCAAAGGTAGATCATGGTTAACCACCTGTGGGGTGGGGTGGGGAGGTCTTCATGGAAAACTGTGCCCAAAGCAGCTACCTGGAAGCAATATTTTAAAAGAAGATAAAGATACATGAAATGCCCTGGTGTGTGCATGTCTGTGTGCATCTGTGTGCGTTAGAGGATTGGCTTCTGCCGCAGGTAGACGAGAGGAAAGTCCTTCCTATATCAGGATAATGCTGACCCTTTCATTACTTGAATCTTTGCCCAAACACACGTTTGCTTTCTTGTAGACCAGACCTTGCAAATCTTGGCATAATCCATCAGTGAAAAGAGAAATACGCTGCCCTGTGTGTGGCTGTGTAAAAAAGATGAAATGTTTCTGACGAAGTGTGAGGTCTCCTTCATTACCTGTCTGGGAGACTCTGACCTTTGAAACACACCCAAACTGTGAGGATATTATTGCCAGAGGCAAAGGGATTACTGTTTCCCAGAGAATCCAGCACCGCAGGCTGCCCTGTGGAACAAACTTGGTCGCAGAGAGCTATTTCCAAGGTGCTCCTCTGGAGCATGGTCTTGGGGCCAGAGCTGTCTCTTCCGGCAAGAGTGCAGCTAACAACTTGTACTGGGTTGTCTGGAGCATCTCCAAGAGGCTTCTAAAGGGCTTCCCAAGCAATCTAGCACATCGGGAGTGTAAATGAGAGTGTAATTTAAACCATGTGAAAGTTTGGCTTCTTTTTCAAAACTACAGAAAAGTCTATTACATCATAGTTGGTTATTAAACAGATTCAAACAGTGTGCTATGAGTTAAGCCAGGTCCTCTGATATGTAACAACTGTATTCAGTTACAGTCTGATAGAGCATGTTTAGAATGTAATGCAAAAACCATTGACATTCCATTCCTCTATCAGTTGGGCAAAGTTCAAAAACATTAACAATATCCAGCATTGGCAGGGTTGAGGGGAAGATGGCACTCTGTTACGCTCTTGGCATAAAGTCATCTCATATCACCCTTCTGCTTGGTAGATTGCGATATGTTTAAAGATATAAACTCTCTGGGGCTGGCGTTGTCACCTAGAGAGTAAAACCACTGCCTGCCTTGCCTGTATCCCACATGGGCAGCTGTTCCAGTCCTGGCTGCTCCATTTCCAACCCAGCTCCCTGCCAATGGCCTGAGAAAGCAGCAAGAAGGTGGTCCAAGTTCTTGGACCCCTGCCATCAACACAGGAGATCCAGATGAAGCTCCTGGCTCCTGGCTTTGGCCTGGCAAAGCCCTGGCCATTGTGGCCATTTGGGTAGTGAAACACCATATGGAAGATGGATCTCTCACTCTCCATCTCTCTCTTGGTAATTCTGCCTTTCAAATAAATAAACAAATCTTTTTTTTAAAAAAAAAAAAGGATGTTCATTTTGGCATAAAAATTTGAAATACATGCATAGTTCTGCATATTACACATTTTCCATGAACTTTTTGAAGACCACTAGCACATCTGTGTATGTACATTAAATGCAAAACTAGCTGCATCAGAGTAAAGGAATTTGGATAATGCTTTACTTTTCCCCCCTTCCTACTTTTGTTTTTTTCTGGTTTGTTTTATTCTTCCATGAATCAGTACTAACCTTTATTATCAGGGAAAAAATGAAACAACACAAAATCAATGTAGGTGTTTTTTCTCTTTCCTAGCACCTACATTAAAGATGCCCCACAGTGAATGTTACATGATTTGCTTTTTCCCAAGGAAAGCACCATCACAAAGCACAGGTGCACAGAAAGACGGGAAGTGTTGGGTCTGTGGCCTATTGGAGTTCACTGCATTAGCAACAGTAAGGACAGAGGAATCAATACGTTGACTCTAATAGCTTGTTAATCATCACACTGAACTTAAGTTCACTTTTATAAAATAATCTTGGGGCGGTAATGGCCCTGCTGTTGCACATCGCTTTTCTTTCTGAGGGCTTTAGGAACATGACCTCATTCATCCGTGTGGTGTGCCTGGGAGCTCTGGCTGACAGCAACCATCTTCCCCTTTAAAGACAGAAGCTCCAAGCTTACAAGAGTAGACTTAGGCCGGGTTCCACAAATGGCACTCCAGAAGTGGACAAGTGAAACTCCTCACTTTTCTGTACTTCAGCCACAGTGCTACGGTCAATGATTTCCATTTGCTGATTCATTGCTGAGGCCACCCATTTGGGGGCATCTCACATTTGGTCCTTTTCCTGCCCTACTACTATAAAACAGTAATTTTGATTCCAATCCATTCTTCTGACCTCTCTCTAAATGCTGGACTCCCTGGTGTGAGATTTAAACAGGTCTGGTTTGGTTTGGGGAAGAAGTTCTGTATTCTACATGATGTATTGAAAAGGTGAGAACAGGCCTTTGGTGGTGTTACCTGTGAGCATCTCAAAGCCTGACTTGGGTTAAAATCTGAAAAATCCCTACACAGCCAGTAATGCCAGGTTTAGTTGTAGAAAGGAAAAAAAAGTGAAACAAGTGTGTCACCCATCCTCACGTGGCAGCCACAGATGGCTGGAAGCCATATCTAAAGACTGCTTTGGGGGCCAGCGTTGTGGTGCAGTGGGTTAAGCTGCCGCCTGCAATGCTTGCATCCCATTTGAGTGCCAGTTCGAGTCCCAGCTGCTCCAATTACATATAATCCAGCTCCCTGTTGATACACCAGGGAAAATAGCAAAAGATGGCCCAAGTGCCTGGACCCCTACCAGCCATGTGGGAGACCAAGATGGAGTTTCAGACTCCTGGCTTCAGCCTGGCCCAGCCCAGGCCATCTGGGGAGTGAAATTAGTGGATGAAAGATCTCTCTGTCTCTGTCTGTCTCTCTCTCTCTAATACTGCCTTTGAAATAAATGAATAAATCTTTAAAAATAAAATAATAATAAAAATAATAAACACTGCTTTGATCCCAAGATGCCCTCTCTCAGCAATTCAGAAAAAGGCCAGTACAGAAACTGTTCTGCCTCTTAGGAAATAAGAGAAAGGGAGCTTGCAGAGTTTTTCTTTCTGTTTTGAGTCCTCAAAATAAGACGTGTACTGACAACAAAAGCAACCTTTTCCCCAGTAGGAAAGTGGAGCCACAAACCTCCATGAAACCACAAGAGAGGGGAGCCTGCCTCCCGCCTTTGCTGGGAGCTGCAAGCCCTTTGCCTCTCCCACACAAGTGTTCACACTCAATGTTTTTGCATGCGTGTGCACACGCTGTCCTGTTAGCTGACATAAACACAGGGAGCACGAGTAGTGACGTGGGCTCCCTAGACCCTGACCCTGATAAGAGGATCACCTTCCGCTTGGACGAGTCACCGCCACAAGACACTCCACGTTCTCAGGCCACTGACTGCCTGAGCCATCTCCGCTGGGCTTTTGTGGTTCCCTCTGTTTATTGGGACATTAAAATAGAAGCTTGGTGTAAACAGGGTGTGAGGGGACAATGAGACAACACTCCACAGATTTTTCTGGACTGTGGGGGGAGAGCAACAATATTTTAGAGCAAGCATTTAGCCTAGTAGTTAGGGTACCAGTTAAGACGTCTGTATCACACGTTACAGACCTGGGTTCAACCCCTGGCTCTATCTCCTGACTCCAGCTTCCTGCTAAAGCATACTCCAAAAGGTAGCTGTAGTGGCTCAAGTAGTTGGGTCCTTGCCACTGACATTGGAGATATGGATTGAGTTCTTGGCTCCTAGCATCAGCTCAGGAAAGCCTTGGTTGTTGCAGGCTTTTGGGAAGTGAACTAGCATATGAGAGCGAATACTCTCTCCCCTCCTTTCTCTCTCTCTCTCTCTCTCTCTCTCTCTTTCTGCCTATCAAGTAGACAAATGAAAAAAAAATTAAGAACTCAGTGTTTCACTTTGCATTTATGAGACCCTTCAAAAAGCTTGTGGAAAACACATGTTACAAAAGAAAAAAAAAACTATATCCATTGTTTACAACTTTTCCCACCAAAATAAACTTATCTTTTAAATCCATTTTCCATGAAATTTTCAAAGTGCTGTCACATGTGAAAGAACAGATATTTGATTTATGATGTGGTATTTTAGAAAAGCTTTATGCTACAGTTATTCTAACCTCTTACTTACCCTGCACACAATATTGGAATTGGTTCTCTTAAAATGTTTTGAATTATCCAAAAGAAAAATATGACATGTATGAAAATAAGAGTCTAACCATTCCTACAAAAGATGAATAGTTTTCTTCCTATGCAGGTATAACTGAATATCTGTTAATAGTAATATCCTCCCCTGCCTCATCACTACTCTCCCCAGTCTCTGGCAGTCAACATTGGATTACACAGTAAGGCAACTACAGATAATCAGAATGTATTGTACGTGTGTGTGTGTGTGTGTGTTTAAAAGCTTGAAGAAATGCAGATGTTTTCATCATAAACAATAAACAATTGAAGAAATAGATGTGTCTATCCCGATATGGGCATTGTAGGATGTATAGATGTCTTCAAAACATCTATGTGGCCCTATAAATATGTAAAATTTTAGAAATAAGTTAAAATATATAATTGCTAAGAAGATAGACAATTTTAAGCAATTCAAAACCCTTAGAATGGACTGTAAAATTGCTCCTCTCTCCCAGCCATATTTTCATTTTTGGATCCTTTATCTTCTTGAGAGGGTACAGATTTGGCATAATAGGACAATCAACTGGGATCTGCTTCTGATTCACTCCACGAATGACCACAACAGCCAAGGCTGGACCAAGCTGAAGTCAGGAACCAGGGACTTCTTCCAGGTCTCCCTCATGGGTGACAGGGACCCAAGCACTTGGGTCATCCCCTGTTGCTTTTCCAGGTGCATTAGCATGGAGCTAATTGGAAATGGAGCAGAGGGGCTTTGAACTAGCACTTAAATGGGATGCTGGCAGTGGTTTAACCTGCGCTGGCTCCTGACTCTACTTGTACATAAAGGTAAGGCAGCCAGCCTTGAAGCCCCTTGGAAGAGAGCAGGGCTGTCATTGTTTTGATTGTGTTTGATTGTGTTAGAGAAAACATTCATCAACCAGAGATCACTACCTAACAGAACTGGGAAGCTCAGTCCCAGCAGCCTCTGCAGAATGTGTGTAGATATTAACAAGGTTAAGTTCTGCAAGATCCCTTCTGTTTATATCCCCTGTGGGTAAGGTGGAGCTAGACTATGAAGCTATCATTTATCTCCTCCACCTCTGCGTTTCCAAGGCAAACGCTACATGAGGATCTCCCTGTTTATTATTATTTGTATATTCCAGTCTTCTAATTCTGATTCTTAAGAAAAATTCTCAGACACTCATTTTCCGAGTGCAGAAACATGTTCTAAAAATAAACAAACAAAAAACAACGCAGCCAGACAGTGTCTGACAACTCTTTCTGTATTGAAAAACAACTTATTTTCTACGAATTTGACATGTCCTGTAGATTTAATAACAAACTTTCAGGAAAACCAGAAGTACCACTTTATTAAATGCAAATATTAATGGTGAGATGTGCTTTGTGTTTGTAAGTGCTGAAATGCAAAAAGCATCTTATCTAGGAAATCCCCTGTTTGATGAAGTTTATCAAACTTCAACATGGATGGTAGAGAAACATTGTATTTCAAATATCTATACTTGTCAACTGAGTTGCAATGCCATCTTTAAGAACAATTTTACAGTATGGGAATCACTGTTTCTTAGCACATATACAATGACTAGTAACAAACCAGTAACTTAACGTTCAACACATATTTTGCTTTAGCAACAATTATTTGTAGCTGTATGGCCAAGGAGTTTTTAAAAAGCTTACAAAAATGTGTATTATGAAAACTACGTGTGGATTTCAAAATTCTCTTACACCAAAATACATTTCTAAATTTACATTTTCCATTAACTTCAAAAGCCTCTGGTATTCAACTTTGATGATCTGTTTTACATGGTGGAACTTTATTTAAGAAGAACCTGACTGAATTATCATTTTAATAAATCTAAAACTGTCCTGATGAATATAATAAGATAGTCACTAATCATACGTGGCTATTGAGATCTTGAAATGCGGTGAGTTGAAATTGAGATGTGCTGTAAGTATAAAATACATAATGAATTTCAAAGACTTAATATAAAAAAGAATGCAAAATATTTCTCTGAATTTTAATACTATCTGTTTAAGTGACAATATTGTACTCATATTAAATTAAGAAGACATTAAAATAGATTTTTACCTATTTATCTTTTAAAATTTGGCTACTAAAATTTTTACACGTTATGTTTTTATTGGACAGAATAGGTCTAGAAGAATTCTGTTGTATTCATATATGAATAAATCCCAGAAAGCTTCAATAACTGTAATACAGTTCAGCATTATGAATAAATATTGCTTTATTTTCAGAACATTTTAAAAGCATTTGTTTAAGGATCCTGACTTTCAAAAATGATGCATATGTCTTATTTTCCTCGAGTTTTGGTTAATGGGAAATTATCACTAGGATTTATTGTTAAAGGTATTATTAAAAATTTGTTTAAATGTGTTTAAGAGTGGGAGGCTAGATCTCATCTACTGGCCCACTCCCCAGATGTCCACAGTGGCTGGGGCTGGGCCAAAGACAAGAACCAGAAACTCAATTCAGGTCTCCTGAGTGAGCAGCAGGACCTCAGTACTTGAGCCATCACAGTTGCCTCCTGGAGTCCCCATTGGCAGAATGCAGGAGTTGGGAGCCACAGCAGGGTATGAACACCAAGTGCTCCAATGTGGAATGTGGGCTTCCTACCCAGTAGACTAAATCCGCTCCCTAAAGTTATTATTTTAGTTTTTCAGAGTAGAATGGAGGAACTGATTTGGAGAAGGTCAGTAAAAAACAGAATGACTAATCACAAATACTGTGTTGAATGTACTTTGCTAGCCATAAAGGGGAAAGACAGAACAATGTTACATGATAAAGAGAAAATATTCTAAGAGGAGTGTTATCAGAACTTGTCCATAAAGTATGCTAACAAAAACAATCAACCAAACAACAAAAGCCATCTTCACTTAAAGAATGAATAGTTTTCTCTCTTTCCTGTGGCTAGAACAAATCTTGAGAACATCCTAACATTCTTCTATAAACGCCTGAGAAAGGAAGTTTAGTTAAAAAGTATAATGTTCCTACATCAGATGGAGAGACATGTGTTTAGTGTGTATCCAACCAAATATTCTATATAATCATTGAACATGAAAACACCTTCATAAATTCATCTATTGGTCTGAATGTATGTTAATATTAACATGTTTTCCCATGATTGGGAGAACATAAGGGTCTCCCAAGTCCTACTTCCAATTTACATTTCATTCTCTAACATTCCCAAGGGAAATATATATATATTTCCCTCAAGGAAGATAATGACAGGTAGTCCACTTAGCTGCTTCTGGTTTGTCACCAATACTTGTAGCAGGATCTTAATGGAAAGCTCCAACTCTCATTGCCAGTTACCCAAGAGCATGCTTGATCAACACTCCCATGCTCTTTTGTGCCCTGAGAGTGACGAAACAATTGTGAAGAAGCTGATAGTGAGACTACTTTTCTCATCTTTATGTACATCTGGAGTAGAAGTCACACCCATGACAGACTCAGCTCTTTAAAAAATGTACTCTTCCAGTGCTATTAATAGTGTCTGCATGTCTAGTCCTATGGCCAACTACAGTATAAGCTGAGGAATTTGTCTTTTTACCTAAACTGGAGGTAGAAATTCTCCTGCATGACTGAAAATCTCACACCAGATACTCAGATTCACAATCATCTGGCAGACTTGCTAAAATACAGATTATTGGACCCCAGCCTCTGATTGAGGAGGTCTGGGACAAGGCCTAAGTCCCCATATGATGATGGTTCTGCTAGTTAGAAATCTACACTTGAGAACAGTGACTGCCTTAGATACCCATTCTGTATCACCCTAGATACACCCTCATAACATGGTGAAAGAAAAAGGGTGAAAGAAGAGAGAAAAGGATGTGTGACAGAAAGGGAAGGGAGGGAAGGAAGAAGGGTGGAAGGGAGGGAGGGAGGTGATTTTCAAAACTGTACTTCAGTCTGGCACTACACTTAGTATTTTATATCACTAAGATCATTTAATCCAACACTCAAGATAAGTATTAGATACTTTTCCAAATGATAGAAATGACGCTTACAGTGGACAACTATTCAAATGGTTATAAAGATGCTAAGTGACAGAAACATGTTTTGAACCTAAGCAGGCTGATCCCAGAGCCCCTACCATGATGTTACACTGACTTTTTCAACTTACTAATGAAAGAGTCTAGAGTCTGGACTGTCACTCTGATCCTCGTCCTATCAAAGACCACAGTGCAGTGCATTTGCTGCAGGGCTGAGTCAATGGCAGTGTGCAGAGCTGAATCTAATAATGAGGTTTCTTTCTTTTCTTTTCTTTTTTCTTTTTCTTTTTCTTTTTTTTTTTTTTTTTTTGACAGGCAGAGTTAGACAGTGAGAGAGAGAGACAGAGAGAAAGGTCTTCCTTCCGTTGGTTCACCCCCCAAATGGCCGCTCCAGCCAGCACGCTGCGCTGATCCGAAGTCAGGAGCCAGGAGCCAGGAGCCAGGTGCTTCCTCCTGGTCTCCCCATGCGGGTGCAGGGACCCAAGCACTTGGGCCATTATCCACTGCCTTCCCGGGCCTCAGCAGAGAGCTGGACTGGAAGAGGAGCAACCAGGACCAGAACCGGGTGCCCATATGGGATGCTGGCACTGCAGGCAGAGGATTAACCAACTGAGCCACGGTGCTGACCCCGAATAATGAGGTTTCTATACCAAAGGGGCAGCCACAGTTTTTAACAGGGGGTACCACTTAAACCGATCAGATGCTGAAGCCTTGGCTTGTGAGGTTGTGATTGAGCAAGGATGGCAGAAGATCAGGGATACAAAAAGGACACAAGGGGCAAAAAGGAGTCAGAAAGGAACAGACATGCAAACATTAGTGTGTAGGTAAGAGGACAGGCCAGAGAATTTGCAGCTATTTCCACACTTTATATGGTCTTAAGTCTCCATGTACAGATGTTACTTGTTTTTCTGTTCTCTACCAGATAATAAACATAGGGTTAACTCCTCCCTTCATTTGGTAAACACAATGATTCTGAAATAATAAAGAAGGAAGAAAAGCCAAAGAGAATGACAAAAATCAAATAATGAAAAATGGGCTATATAATTCAAAATAATGAAAAATGGACTATAATTTTTGTATTTTTACAAACTCTTCCCCTTTCCCTTTTCCCTCCATAAAGCAAACAGAATATATTCATCAGAGAAATACACTATAGGGGGCTGGTGCTGTGGTGCAGCGGGGTTAACTCCCTGGCCTGAAGCACTGGCATCCCATATGGGCACTGGTTTGAGTCCCAGCTGCTCCTCTTCCTGTCCAGCTTTCTGCTGTGGCCTGGGAAGGCAGTATAAGATGGCCCAAGTCCTTGGGCCCCTGCACCCATGTGGGAGACCTGGAAGAAGCTCCTGGCTCCTGGCTTCAGATCAGCTCAGCTCCAGCCGTCGTGGCCAATTCGGGAGTGAACCATCGGATGGAAGACCTCTCTCTCTCTCTGCCTCTCCTCTCTCTGTGTAACTCTGACTTGCAAATAAATAAATAATTCTTTTTTTAAAAAAAGAAATACCCTATAGAAAATAGGCCTAATAAATTTATCAAGTTTTCTCAATTTCTTCCCTGAAATTGCAGCATTAATTCGCTGAGAAACATACGATTGAGCTTCGTTCATCTGCTAACTGGCTTAGTTTCTTCGCCATCCTTGACCAGTATGGCTTTCTAGTGCATAGTGACATGACCAAAACACACACACCACTGTGGAAGAGACCATGGAGCCATCCGTGCCCAGGGGTGAATGGGGGCACAGGTGTGGAATTCACAAGGACACTTTCTTGTCCTCTTCCTGCTCTAACTGTCCTTTCCAAGGATAAGTGATGCCTGACATGTCACATATTCTGGAAAAGGAATTATCTACAAATCTATAGGTTCTGAGAGGTGTGAGTCAAACCTAGAGTGAGGGAAGGCATGGTCTGTTCTTGGTGATGGACATCCCGATATGCTTTCACATATTTCTGGCCACATTGCCAGAGGAGTTCAGAGTGCCCCCTCTAAATCAGTATAAAGACCCCTTCAAGATATTGGCATTCCTGATTCCATGCATTGAGCTAAGGCCTTGGCTTGTTTACATTAGGTTAGAGCTGACATGACAGGAGAGATGCAGCATCAAGCTACATAGATCAAGACTGACTCAGCTGGTTCAGATCACCTCAATTAAAAAGATGAGTAAGATGCTTCTCCTCCCTTACCTCTTAGGAATTCCTCCAGCTGGTTCTAAACATTCTAAGCACTGGCCCCACAGAACAAGGTGGTAAAAGTTCTGGATAAGCACCAACGTGGTGGGGAGGCTTCTAGTTGGCGAGGCAGCAGGGTCAGGTTGCAGGTTTCAGTAGAAATGCATCACAGATCAGGATGCAGATACCTGCAAAAATGCCCTCCTACATCACTGCTGGAGACAGAGACAGGAATGCTGCAGACATTTGTCTTGGCAGGGATATATTATGTTTGAAACTATCTAAACCTGGTTTTTGCTCCCTTTTTGTGGGTCATTTCTTATTGTACCAGAACAATATTGATAATGGGCCTGCAAAATTGATATTTGTAAGCTGCTTGCACTTTGAGCCATTTTTTCAAAATCTTAGAGTTCATCAAAATGCCTGCTCTCAAACACAGCTGCACCCAGAAACAATATGTAAAACAGGTGCATGCTAAATTGCTTCCGTTGAATTCAGGTGAAGAAGTCGGGAAATACAATCCCAAGTTGGCCCCTGGAGGACCTGTGAGGAGTGTAGGGTGAAAAAACCAGGTATCTCACCCATGTTCTTCACTTCAGAGATGAGATATCTAAACTCAGCAGTTCTTATTTCAAAATCACGTATTAAATTAGTGCCAGGGCCAGGACTAGAAACCAAGGTATTACTCCCAGTTCAGTCATATTTATAACAGAACTGCAGCACAGTGGATGGGCTAGATATGTTCTGAAACCCAAGAGTTGGCTGCCTAAGAGAAATTTGGAAAACAAACCTGAACTGCTCTTGTTGTCTTAGATAGAAAATGAGGAAACATTCCCTTAAGCAGAAACCATCCTGCACACCTCATCCCTGTGCACACTTGGAAACACTGTATGGTTAAAAAAAAAAGAAAGAAAAGAAAAAGAAAACACTGTGTGTTGTTTTGCCTACTAGATGTCAATGAAGCTTTATTAAGGGCAGGGAAAGACTCAGGGGTATTGGTATAGGTTTGCCCCCTCTCACCTTTCTAGTGTGTATCTGGCCTATGACCCACTCTTTGAAGACATTTGTTTCCAACATGACAGCCAGTTTATCTACCTAACTAATCCATGCAAATGAAACAATGTGGGGGTAAAAAAATGCGGGTTACTCGTTAGGGAACATATTTTCTGATTATCCTTAAATAAAGGACGATTGTGATGGTCAGAATTGTAGACACTATGGAAGGAAATGGAAGTTGTAAGTTTTAAATAGCATTTATTATTTTAGTTTTTGGACGTAATCCTTTTTAATGTTTTAAAAATAAGCTCTGTGTTTTAGGAGTTCTAGATTTATAGGAAAATTATAGGGCTAGTAAAAAGAGATGCCATATATCCCACACCCAGGTTTCATTATTGTTAATATCTAACATGACTATGGCAAACAATTGTCCTAGTTAATAAACCAATTTTCAGTTTTAACTAAAATCTATACTTTATTTAGATTTTCTTCGTTTTTATCTTATGTCCCTTTTCTGTTCCTGAATAGGAATACAAACAGCATGTTGCAAGTCTAAGGAGACATGACAAACTTAATTCTAGGATCTCATCTAGAACACCAAAGTCCACTTAGTTATCCCCTTTCCTCAGACTTGTAACATGCCTCTTACTCTTATCAATACCTTCTGAATGATTAACCAAATAATCAGTCTTTGACAGCAGTTTGTAAAGAAAGCAGCATTTTACTGAATAACTATTTCATAGAGCTTTTAACCAATAAATTACCTCTTGCTTGGAATTTAAGTTGTTTAAAAGTTTTTGCTATTATAAATATTTCAAGATATATTCCTAAACTTAACACATTCATGATTATTACTTTGGGTAAGTTCTTAGAATTGGATGGCTCTATCAAAGAATACCCAGGTATTTAAGGCTTTGGGGACACATTAGGAAATGGTGAACAGAAAAGACGGAGCGAGTGGATACTGGTGTGAATTCAGGCACCTGCAGGATGCAGTGTGTAGATCTAGGCAAGTGGTTAACCAGATTAAGTATACATATATGTCCTAAGTCTTATACATATACATTCATATATATATTCATATGTATATTCAGTTTTAACTAAATATATAATATATACTTTATATATTATATATATAAATATATATATATGGCATAATGCTTCTCCAGAGAAACAGAATATGTGCATATATGATGGGGAAGAGAAAGATGCTTATATAAGGAATTGGGACATATGATTATAAAGGCTGAGAAATCCCAAGTTCTGCAATCAACAAGGTAGAGACCCAGGAGAGCTGATGGTATAACTCCAATTCCACATTGAAGGTCTGGGAACCAGGAGAGGCAATATTGTAGGTTCTAGTCTGAAAACCAGTAAGCTAGAGATGCAAGAACTGCTGTTTCAGTGTGGGTCTGAAGACCAGAGAAGATGTGTCCCAGATCAAAGCAGTCAGGCAGGAGGAATTATCTCTTTCTCAGCCTCTTTGTCCTATTCAGATCTCCAACTGATAGCACGTGGTCCTTTCACATTAGGGAGGTGATCTGCTTTTCACTGTCTACACAATCTCAATACACACAATCTCACAATACAGTCCAAATAATGTTTGGTCAAGTATCTAGGTTCTCATGCCCAATCCAATGGATGTATAAAAATTGACCATCAAGGTTTTTAAATAGCTTAACATATACAATGTCTACAATGCCCTAACAAAGATCCAGGAGAGAGTACACAAAATATTGGGACTTAGCTAAGTGATTGATCAAGAACTTGCACCACCTGAATGGAAAACTTTAATGGATTGAGGCACATAGCCACAGTATCTGAATTACACAGAAGAAGCTACAGATACATCCTAGTAGAGGATTTTGAAGTATCATGAACCATAGTACAAACATTATTTCTTTTTGTGCTTTATAAAGGTGCACCCTACTTCCCTCTACTTTATGCCCCACATTTATCAAGTTTCTATATCTAGGGAAAAACTATTTGAGAGTTGTAGGCTATAGATTCTGTTGTTTTGTTTTATTTTGTTTTTCCTGCTGTGGCCTTGACTAGGTATGATAACTTAGGTAAGCCACTTGTTTCTGAGTCTCACCTGTAAAATACAAAGTGCGGACCATGATCCACCAAGCATGTTCACATTTACATTTCTTTTTTTTTAAATTTTTTTATTTTTTGACAGGCAGAGTGGACAGTGAGAGAGATAGAAAGACAGAGAGAAAGGTCTTCCTTTGCCGCTGGTTCACCCTCCAGTGGCCGCTGCGGCTGGCGCGCTGCGCTGATCCGATGGCAGGAGCCAGGTGCGTCTCCTGGTCCCCCTTGGGGTGCAGGGCCCAAGCACTTGAGCATCCTCCACTGCACTCCCAGGCCACAGCAGAGAGCTGGCCTGGAAGAAGGGCAACCGGGATAGAATCCGGTGCCCCGACCAGGACTAGAACCCGGTGTGCCGGCGCCGCAAGGCAGAGGATTAGCCTGTTGAGCCATGGCGCCGGCCCCACATTTACATTTCTAATGTTCTGTGAAATACACAGGTTTCCTTCAATGTGCCCATAACTAGAGAATAACCATGCTATGAAAGGCTGGTTTTCCATTAAGAAGCAGACTCTGCATCTACAGCAGTTGGGTGGGTAGACAAGGGTAGGGACCTCATCAACTCCAATCTGAAAGAGGTTAACTTCTCTCTTGAAGCCAACACATTGGTGTGGAGAAGACGAATGGTTATATCTGAAAGTGGAATTCCTTGGCCACATGTTTAAGGATTTTGAATAAACATTTTACCCAGTTCTCCAGAAAGTTTGTATGCTATATATTTGGGAAGGAAGATTTTGGAAAGATATTTTGCTCAGGGCAGGAATAGGGGTGAGTCAGTGACCATTTACCCCAAATTCCTGTCTTGGGTTCTTCCCATGCAGGGAAATAGTGAGTGCTGCTGCCTCTGGTGGCTGGTGGGAGAACCAAGTAATCATTTCTGCAAATATGCGAAGCTCTTCAGAAGCCAGGATTCAGAGGGGAAGCTAAGGAGATGACAGAGACAGCAAAGGCACATGCCATGGTAAGACCCAGATGAAAAGTGCATCGAAGGCAGTGTCCCCCTGGGAGAAATCTATCAGCAATTTTATTGAACATTTCCATCACCCTTCCAATTTGCTCTCACTACTTAGCTAAGCTTCACTTAGTGCTTTCCTGTGAAGAAAGTCAATGTCATCACCCAGTTTGCACAAGAAGAAAACAGAGACAGAGACAGAGAAGTTAACTACGAAAGCTAAAGGAAAAAGGTAAGTGTGATGTCAGCTGTTCACTGTCCACACGCCTTCTGGGAAGTGGCTCACATCTTCAGTCTGCTCTGAAGAACAGCCTCTGGATTCACAAAGTTTGTGCTCTGCTCTTAGGAGTTAAGGTTGGAACAGCCCTTTGCTTTGGAAGCACAACTGCATCTCCCCTGGAGACCTGCCCGCCACTCACACACACACACACACACACACACTTCTCCACAGCTTTGAAGAAGTTACCCTCCTCTGCTGGCCACCGGCCTATGGAAGCTAAGGCAATATGATGAGCTCAGCAGGAATTTAAGTGCTTTCTCTCAGCTTCCCCCAAACATGCAGGGAGCTTCAGAGTGCTAACTTACAGCTCCCATGTGCTCACGACCATGGCATCCACTCTCTGTACTGCTCAGCCTGGCTCTGTCTTTTAGCTGCAAGCCATACCTGAATCTTGGGCCAGACTACCTGTCAGCCAACCAGCTCATGATACCGCCTGACCATTGGGCCTAAAGGAAACCAGACAGAGAGGACCAACATCTCAGTGTGAGGCCATCATCAGGAAAACAGTTCAAGGAGGACTGCTGTCATCCTGAGAGTGAGTCGGGGCTAGCTTCCCTTTTCTCTCCATAGGGAGCACATCACCACTTACCCCTGAACCTCCTCCTGCACTGCCTACCCCCAGGTATTTCCAGTGACCTAGCAAAAACTTAGGGTCTCAGAAATGGCCTAAGATCCTCTGATGAGTTATGGAGGAAGATTCTAGGCTTCAGAGCCTAGGAAGCTTTCACTGTTAATAAATGAGTTCCGAAAACATTTTGTTCTCAAAAATGCACATTTTGTTTCTCAAAGGAAATGCACAATGATGACTCCTTGTACCGAAATGAAGGGTTTAAACTTGGTGATCTCTCCAACTCCTTCCATCCTGAGGGATCCTACAATAGAGTTTTATCAGCTACAGTTTTCCTAGCAAGGAGCCAATACCCTAAAGTCAGATTCTTCTTTTATGGAGCTACTGGCGCATTTTGACTTTGAAAAGTCACATAGTGTTTCTAATTGCCTTATGATGGGAGCTTAGAGGAACATACTTGATGGTTATTATCAGGCACAGCACTTGGGATGCCTACCATCCATACCTCCCCTTGCCTCTGGACAAAGCTGTGTTATTACAGTGGTTGGAGATGTGAACAAGGGGTTGGGAGGGAAAAGAGAGAGGAGAGACACATCCACTCTCATTCTGAGACTGAACAGAAAACAGCAGAAAAGCATGGAGCAGTGTGTCAGCCTTTCCTTCTCCCTGCTCTACCAAAGACGTTGACACCACTAAGGACACACCCGTGCTTCTTATTTCAGGCATAAGTCTTGGAGTTAATTATTGACCTACCTAATAGGTTGATGATTCCAAAAGACCAATGGATTCTGCTATGTTCTTTTCCAAATGAATTCAACAGACAAGATACGACCAGTCTAGCTGGAGCCAGCACTGTGGTGTAGGGGTAAAGCCAATGCCTGTGGTGCCTGCATCCCATATTGGAACTGGTTTGAGTCCTTGCTGCTCCACTTCCTGTCCAGCTCCTTGCTAATGGCCTGGGAAAGCAGAGGAAGATGGCTCAAGTGCTCGGGTCTCTGCACTCATGTGGGAGACCTGGAGGAAGCGCCTGAGTTCTGGCTTCAGATCGGCCCAACTCTGGTCATTGCAGCCATTTGGGGAGTGAACCAGAGGATGGAACATCTCTCTATCTCTCTTTCCTCTCTCTCTCTCTAACTCTGCCTTTCAAATAAATGAAAAAATATTGAAAAAAAGACCATTCCAGCCAAAAAGAATAGTTGGCAGGAATAATACTTAACTGTTTTCATCAGAGTCATTGGCTTATCCTCAGAATATCAATGACTCAAATATTTGTACATTAATTTAAAGTACTTCCTCATCTATTGCCTCTGTTAACAACTGAAAATATTTCTGTGACATAGCTAGAGGGGGTATTTTAGCCTCCACATTATGGATGGACAAATAGAAAGTAAATGATGTTTCTGCCTAAGCTCAGGCCAAGATATGGGACTCACAGTTAAAGCTAAACTTACACTATTTCTGTTACAACACTGAACCTCTGGATTCCAAAAACTGACTTTACATTAAACTCCATGTCTCTCTACACATTCCTCTCTATTAAAGAATTTGACTTTGAAATTGTTTTTGATCCCTTGCCACAATGACTTGCGCCTATTGGTTTGCCGCTACAATTCCTTTCAGAATGATAACTAATTTCACACGGTCAAGTAATATTCATGGAGCACAAATACTTATTGTTATCAATGTAGTTGTCTAAGCATTAAAGGACATCCAAAAATAAAGGCAGCCCTTGCTATAAAAACAAAAAGTTTGAAGAGGAAGGACATCACTTGTGTACATAAAATAGTAACATATGACAAACCTTGTAGTAAGAGACATCAAAACTGGGGTCCCCACTACTGGGGATTCATTTGGCCTGTAATATAAAATGTGACAAAATCAGTAGAAAACAATCCCATTAAATAGATTTGTGAACTGGTATATAGAACCCAGATAATAGGTGTATCTGGGATTTCTATAATGCTTGTATACAACATACAATAATAACTAATTTTTACGAAGTATTTGCTATATATCCGAGATGTATAACAATCTCTGAGTGAGGTACTATATTCATAGTCTCTTGTCCAATGCTGTACATTTCAAACTCAAACAGCCTGGCGCCTGAGACTGCTCTTAATTGTACAGGATACATTATCCCATTTAGTCCTTAAAGCAACCTTAGGAGAGAGGCATTATTATGTCCTTATTCTGTTGATGAGGGCACTGAACTTTAGAGAACTTGATCACTTGACCATGAAAGAACAAAGTGCTAGTAAGTTGAGGAACTGGAACTCAGATCCAGGGTTTCCTTTTCCAAATTCTCTGACTCAGTACAAAACACCACCCAAAGACTCAAGGCCTAAGTGCCCTGGCTGCAGAACAGTTACTTTACAATTACCTAAAGTATTTCATTCCCTAAGTATCTCTTCTCTAAGTCTTAAGAATGACAAATTCACAGTATATTACCTTTCAGATTATTCTTTTTTTTTTTTTTTTTTTTGACAGGCAGAGTGGACAGTGAGTGAGAGAGAGTGACAGAGAGAGAAAGGTCTTCCTTTTACTGTTGGTTCACCCTCAAAAGGCCACTGCGGCATGCCGGCACCGCACTGATCTGAAGCCAGGAGCCAGGTGCTTCTCCTGGTCTCCCATGCGGGCACAGGGCCCAAGGACTTGGGCCATCCTCCACTGCCTTCCCGGGCCATAGCAGAGAGCTGGACTGGAAGAGGGGCAACCAGGACAGAATCCAGTGCCCCAACTGGGACTAGAACCCTGTGTGCCAGCGGAGGAGGATTAGCCTATTGAGCCGCGGCGCCAGCCTCAGATTATTCTTAAGAAAGAATAGGATATTCCAGCCGGCACCGCGGCTCACTAGGCTAATCCTCTGCCTTGCGGCGCTGGCACACCAGGTTCTAATCCTGGTCGGGGTGCCGGATTCTGTCCCGGTTGCCCCTCTTCCAGGCCAGCTCTCTGCTGTGGCCAGGGAGTGCAGTGGAGGATGGCCCAAATGCTTGGGTCCTGCACCCCATGGGAGACCAGGATAAGCACCTGGCTGCTGCCTGCGGATCAGCGCGGTGCAGTGGCCACAGCGCAACGGCCGCGACGGCCATTGAGGGGTGAACCAACGGCAAAGGAAGACCTTTCTCTCTGTCTCTCTCTCACGGTTCACTCTGCCTGTCAAAAAAAAAAAAAAAAAAAAAAGAAAGAAAGAAAAAATAGGATATTCCTTCCACTCAGAAATCAGATGCATACATAAGAGTGGGATTTTAAAAATTTTTAAAAAGATTTCTTTATTTATTTGAAAGGCAGAGTGATAGAGATAGTAGGAGAGACAGACTCTGGTTCGCCTTTCAAAACCCCCAACAGTAGGAGCTGCCCAAGGTCCAAGGCAGGACCTCCATCTGGATCTCCCATGTGAGCTGCAGGAACCCATGCTGTATCAGGACCATGGAGTACCCAAGATTCCAGCCAGGCACTTGATATAGGAAGCTGGCATCCCAAGCAACAGTTTAATCTGCCATTGCATGGCTGCCCCATAAATGCAGGCTTTCAAAAAGCCTAGAAATAAAATGAGAATATACAAAATGTTTTAACCTAAATGTCACTGAATTTACACTCATTTCTAGCAAAAAATATAATCAAGAGGGCATTATGTAGATTATTGTGCAATATTCATCACTGTAGAGTGAGATTAGAAAATTGTCCAGTAATAGCTTCATAAAGAGTGCCTGGTTATCACAGGCAATAATTACATGGAGTATCTGGAATTATAAACAAGCATTTTATCTCTATATGAATGTTGAAGTGTGGGCATTAAGAAAATAATCAGCAATTTTAAGGAATAAAGAGAGGAAAAAAAATCAGAAACAGTTAGGCATCTGTATTTAAATATCCCTAAGAAGGATACATGTCATATACTCATCAAGGCAGCCAAATTACTCATCTATGTATACAACAGACACAAATTTCTTCCTCTTGCAATTGGAAGGCTTTAGTTCGAAAAAGGCACTAGTAATGACTGCTTGAAATATCTGTTTTTTTTTTTTTTTTCATACTGGACAGCCTTGGTGGCTTTAGGTAGGAGCAAGAAAAGGGAGATACCTGAGCAAAGTCCAGGCTCCATGTATTTTAACTGGCTGGAGAGCGAGGATTCAAATGGATCCAGGGAAGGAGGGACTTAAGAAAGAAGGAGTGTGAGGCTAGAAGCTGCCTTCTTCCTGGAAGAGAGAATCATGTAGCTTCCTCTCTCCCCAGTGGATTTACACATTGCCTAGGTAGACGACAGGAAGCAGGGACACCCTAGTTGTGGCAAGCTGGTAGATTCAGACTTGTACTGTACCCCATTCCATTCCTTGGTCATCACTGCAATTTTTTCATGTTCGACATTCCAGCTGTTCCCTTGTAATGATTAGCAGTAAAACCCTTGACATGAGAAGAACCCTTTTTCTCATCCTTAGGAGCAACTTGGAGGACAAGAGGGTGACAATATCCCAAACCACAGCAATCATGGGGCAAGAAAACCACGAGAGAGAGAGAGAGAGGCAGAAAAGAGACTGAACATAGCACTGAATCGGTCATCACTTGCAGGGTGATAGCATCATGCAGAGTGCCTGGTTATGCTGGGTAGTAATTACATGGGATATTTGGAATTACAAACAAACGTTTCATCTCTGTGTGAAAGTGTGGGCATTGGGGAAATAATCAGAGGACAAAACAAACGCAATGAGGCGTCTGTGATTAAATATTCTCCAGGAGGGTGTTTGTCACTTATCCATCAAAGCGGCCATATTAACTATCTATTGGGACATTAAGAAGGATGAAGCAAGAAGAAACTGATGAGGTTGAAATGCAGGCTGGAAGGCTGAGCAGCACTGGGACCCCTCACGTGTTCATTTATCCCACGCAGCCTGCTAGGCATGAGGACATGTGCTGAATAAAGTGGGCATAGCTCATGTCCTCTTACTGTCAAAGATCACATTCATGGAGGAGATGTGGCTATGAAATAGTTGAGTATACATACTAAACAGTAGTCGTGCTTCTGCCCTTCCTGATTTTCCTCACTACCCCACCCTTTTGGATCCCCACGTTTTAGCATTTTGGGCACCACTGCAGCTGTGCAACTGGGGAGCACTGAGATATTTTTCAGAGATGTTAGTCAAGCACCTCCAAGTACTTACAAGACACAAATTTCCCTCTTCAACTGCTACTTTTTAGGTATAACCAGGGCTTTCCCTCCCCATCATTGACCCTAGATCTCATATCACCATTCCTGAGGCATATTTATTAAGTGAGAAAGGGCAAGGAGCATGACAAATGTGTATAGTAGATTAACATTCATAGTAAAAATCATAAGCATGTCCCGTTTTCTTGGGAAAGAGGTGTCAGAATCACTCTTGTCTTAGAAGAGTGGGTAGCTGGAGACAGACCTGGGATTGCAGGAGACTTTTACTTTCTGTACTTTTATACTTTTTAAATTTTGTACTAGGTGATGATGAAACAAAAATTTTTTAAAAAAATCTAACTGTTAAGATGACACTCAGATTGCTCGCACCCCATATCGGAGTGTCTGGGTTTGAGTCCTGGCTCTGTTCTCAATTCCAGTTTCATGCTAATGTACATTCTGCATGATGACTCAAGTGGTTGGGTCCCTACCACCAATTTGGATGACCTGGATTAACTTTCTGTCTCCTGGTTTTGGTTAGGATGGCATTTGGGTAATGAACCAGCAGACTGAAGTTTCCCTCTCTCTCCCTCATTAGGATTCCACCAGTTACCTTCCACCTTTCCTCAATGATCTCACTCTAGGATGTTGATCTGACTACAGTAATTGCCACTGACTTGTGAATTATCCATAAGCAGAGATGATGTGGGTGGGTATTATCTATATCTCCAAATTTTTGAAATTTCTGGAATATGAAAGGGAGAATATTTGAGCATTAAGTGACTCACTCTACTTGAGAGGAATCTTTCCTTGTAAAAATCAACCAGACCTGGATTTGAATCCTAGTTCTTTCACTTTTCTAGATTAAATGACTGTCAGCAAGTTTCTTAAGCTTTATGAGACTCAATTTTCTTATTGAAAAGCAGGGATTACAACACTTATCTCATGGGATTGTGGTGGGAAATTGCAGTAGATATTCAGGATTTCTTCTTCCCTTTCTTTGTTTCCAAGTCTTTATTTCCCTCCACAAGGATGAGGAGAAGTAATAGAAGTAGCATCAATAGGGTGCTGAGGTATTTCTATTTTATTTTTTTGAATGGCTTTGTAAAAGAGTCCAGGTGGGTGAGTGAGACAGGGTGTGTCAGACAATGGCTCATTTGGAAATGGAACACACACAGTGCTTTCTCTTTCACTTCACTTCCATACATTTCATTGAGTATCTACGGTAGGCTGAGCATTATTCCAAATGTTAGCGTCACAGCAATGGACAAAAGTCATGAAGATCCATCCACCCTTCTTTGAGGAAGACTGGAAATAGATAAAATTGAAAAGTCAAATGTAGTATTTTAATGTTTATAAGTGAGAAAGAAAACTAGAGCACAGGAGGGGACAAAGTGCTGTCAGAAGGTAGAGAGAACATTGTAGTTTTAAATAAAGTGATCAGGGCAAAGCAGGCTAACTCGCTGCTTACAACATTGGCATTCCATACAAGAGTGCCAGCTTTGGGCTGCTCCGCTTCTGATCAAGCTCCCTGTTAATGTGTATGGGAAGGCAGCAGAGTATGGGCCACATACTTGGGCCCCTGCTACCCATGTGGGAGACCTGGATGGAGTTATTGTCTCCTGGCTTCAGCCTGACCCAGTTCTGGCCATTGTGACCATTTGGGGAATGAATCAGCAGATTAAAGATCTCTCTCTGTCACTCAAATAAATAAATCTTTAAATAAATAAATAAATGGATCAGCTAAGCCCTCATGGTAAGGAAACATTTGACCTAGGTCCTAGAGGAGACAAGAGAGTGAGCCATTGCATTTGGCATTGGAAAGGAAAGTTTTCTTCATTTATCAGGGATTTAGTGAATCGTCTTATATATATATATATATATATATATATATATATATATACACACACACACACACACACATATACAAGAAGATACAAACTACAGATTCCTAATTTTAATATATATGATATATATATTATATATACAAGAAGATACAATCTACAGATTCATAATTTTCAGTAATGTAGTAATTTAGTAAGATATGGGAATTTGTATGCAATGCCTTAAAAAACCCAATTGAACATGCTCCTTAGTGCCAAATATATGTGTCAAGTACTTCAATACATTCTTCACATTTCTATTTGCTGACAGATTCTTTTTTAAAAATAGATTTACTTATTTATTTGAAAGAGTTACAGAGAGGGAGAGGTGGAGAGGGAGAGAGAGAGAGAGAGAGAGAGATCGATCTTCCATCTGCTGGTTTACTCCCCAAATGACTGCAATGGCTAGGGCTGGGTCAGACCAAAGCCAGGAGGCAGGAGCTTCTTCTGGGTCTCCCATATGGGTGCAGGGACCCAAGCACTTGGGCCATCTTCTGCTGCTTTCCCAGGCACATTAGCAGGGAGCTAGATTGGAAGAGGTGCAGCTGGTACTTGAACCGGAGCCCATGTGAGAAGCCAATGCTGTAGGCAATGGCTTTACCCATTGCTCCATAGCGCCAGCCCCTGCTGACAGATTCTTTGCTTGGCCAAACTTCAGTCAGGCTTCTGAACCTTCTCCTAGGCTCATCTGCACCCTTCCTTGTAAAATCTGGTTTTAGGAAAAGAACCCTGCTAAGACAATGTAGCCAAAAACTGCACACCACCCGACCCCAAAATCTGTTCATCCCCCATATTTGATCAAGTGCCTCATCTCCCATCATTCCCTGGGTGATATCTGACCAATCTGACCTGTCTTCAGCAAAGATTCCATTAGGTCAGTTTAGCCAGAATCGCTTTGACCCCTGGTGTTTCCTCAGAGTCATTATGTCTGCGCTGACTCACCCTGCTACTTGGCTGTGCATTCTCAATGTGTCTGTGCTGTATTTGGAATTGAGCCCAATCTCCCCTACTACAAGACCCTATTGTAGTGGTCCCCATACCTTATGCAGTGGTCTTGAATAAAGTCTTCCTTACCGTGCTTCAATAAGTATCACTGTATAGTTCTTTCCCCTAACACTGATAGAAGCTTTTCCAGTGGTAGCTTCATTCAGATCATTATTCCTAGAATCCTCCCAAGCTCCTAAACTCTATCATAGAACAAACAAATAGAAATCCGTGCAGAACTAAGATCTGGGACAACTAAGATCTAGGAGAGCTCTTAGGCACTGAAAAGGGTGCAACTATATCTTCATGAGAGTTGGTGGTATTAGTTTCAACGCAGGTAGTAACGAGAAGTGCAACTTCTCATGACAGGTCATTCGGTTGTCAGATTGTTTAATTTTAAGACGTATTATTCTTTTGAATAGAAAGTCTGCTTTACTTTCTCTTCAAAACTTGGCCCTCACTAATGCTAACCAGAGAGGAATGCACCTCACAGAAATATGTATCAAATGCTTTCTATGTCAGGGTCGAGGGCATGTGTCAGTTGAAGGTAATTAAATATGAAGACAGATCCTGACCTCAACAAGTCTGCATTCCATTCCTACATCAGGAATACAGAGATATGTCAAAAAGTTCATGGAAAATGGAATTTAAAGATGTTTATTTTGGTGGAAAAAAATTGAAATCCATGGACAGTTGTTCATAATAGGGATTTCCATGAACTTTTTGAGAACTCTTCACATGTTTGCTTCCCCATCTACAAAGTTGTAGGAGGCTATATGTTCTTCAAAGACCTTTCTTACTATAAATATATTGAGTCTTCAACCATTCTGATTATCATTAATATTATATTAAAGAGAATTCCAAAGGCTAGGCATAAGAAATCAAAATCCAGAAATGATTCATTCATATCATTAACTTGTTACAGATTTTCAGTTTAATAAACTATGCTCTACATAGATATTTGAAGCAATACTACAAATCTTGTACTAATGTTGATTTAATATTGTGACTACCCAGTGTTTCTTTATTGTCGCAATGGCAACCTTGGTGATTACATTCTTTAATAAGAAAATATCAGAAAGGTTGGTGTTAGTCTCAACAATTTACAGACGGAGGGCACTGCTGCTGTGAAGACCCGCATAGGTGTGCAAAGGGCAAGGAAGCGACCTGCGAGGAGACAGGCGGAGTTCTGCAAAGTCAAATCTGAAATTCACTTACATGTGCAGTCACCTCCTCTTATCCTCCAAGACCCCTGTGGATGCCTGAAACCACAGAGAGTACTGGCCTCTACATACACTGCATATTTTGTATACATACATACCAATGATACATTTAATTTATAAATAAGCTACACTAAGAGATTGACAGCAGTAGCAAAAACTGTAGCATTGATTTTCTATTTCTTTTTCCTCATAATTTCATGGGTAGAAGATTCATTCTTAACCATAGATCTTCGTAATCTCAGCAAGCAATATTTTTCTTTCCCTTTCAAGTCAAGAACTTTCATGTTTTTATATAAAGGAAGCACTGTATGACTTCTCTTTGTTATGTCTCAATTGCCAGCATCACTACTCTGGGGCCATATTAAGTAAAATTAAAGTTGCTTGAACCACATTCACTGTGATACTGTAACAGTCAATGTGATGATAACCTAGCCAGCTAAGTGATAACAGGTGGGGCTGTTCTACAGCATGGCTACCAGGACACAGGGATGAATCATGTTCCAGGTGGGAAGGAGCCGGAGTCAAGAGATTTCATCACACTGCTCAGAATGACACACAATTAAAAACTTGTGAATTGTCTAGTTCTGGGATTTTTCATTTACTATTTCCAGATCACAGGCAAGTAAAATTGTAAAAAGCAAAACCCTGCACACTTGTTCCACTTTCTAAACCTAGTACTTTCAAATGTAGAAGAGATGAGAGATTCAACACTTCTGGAAATAATATGGAAAACCCACTGGCTTGTCTATTCCTATGATACCTATTTCCCAATTTCCAGGGGTGAAAATGCTCTAATAAAATTTACAACTTTTAGGGCTGGCACTATGGCATAGCTGGTAAAGCTGCCGCCAGCATCCCATTTGGGGGCCGGTTCCAGTCCCAGCTACTCCACTTCGGATCCAGCTCTCTGGTATGGCCTGGGAAAGCAGTAGAAGATGTCCCAAGCCCTTGGGCCCCTGCACCAACATGGGAGACCCAGAAGAAACTCCTGGCTCTTGGCTTCAGATCGACACAGCTCTGGCCATTGTAGCCAGTTGAGGAGTGAACCAGCTGATGGAAAACTTTCTCTCTCTCTGCCTCACCTTCTCTCTCCATGTAACTCTGACTTTCAAATAAATAAACAAATCTTTAAAAAAAATTACAACTTCCTCCTATTTTAAGTGGCTCCCAGAAAAAAATTCATTTTGGGATGCAGATGAAAAATAACAGATTATCATTTGAATGGAGGGAAATTTTAAATATGTGTCTCAGCAAAGATAAGCAAGAAAATCTCATCACATTTTAAACACACATATCATTAACCTATTTTGTTTTACTTCTCATATGGGATTCTAAAGTACAAATAATCAGAGAAAGATAAGCAAGATTTTTCTGTTTCTGCTAACAATTTCAGGTTTTTATCTTGAACTTCTTTGAAGTCTCCACCATAGGTCACAAAAAATAGTCAGTAAGGACTGTTATTTGTATTTTGGTAAGTGAAGAAAGAAGCAACAACAAAAAGACTTCTAATAACACAGACGTGTTTCCACTATAACACAATATGTAATCTTAAAATAATTCTTCTGTATCCTGCAAAATAGTACACTATAAAAATAGAATTTAGGAGAAAAATATGTGAGGATATAGCCCGTAACATTTTTGGAACAAAACAAAAACATTATTTGGTACCTAGGGGATAACTTGGACCACACAGGGGAGCACTCAGCAAGACTAAAGGCTGCCACAGTGAATGTTATCAGAAAATACTAGAATGGAAATGCGTGCCACATGCTAAGTAGAGCTACACTGATAGCTGCTGAGACAAGATAGAAACAGAGCTCATGGCCAGCTGGACTATTGTTTAAGGTGGTGGAGGATGTGGTGAAACTTGCCATAAACTGTCTTGCACAATGTTGGGTTACACTACCCTGTAGACGTGATGCTGACTTAAGGACATATTTTTCTTCCTTTTTTTTTTTTTTTTTTTTTTGCTGGAGATTTTAATTCTACTCTAGAAATCTGGCTTCCATAGGGACAAAAGCCTACACTTGTATATGGAAGCCAAAGGAAATTCTGTGGTATATTAATATTTTCACAGTCAACAATCACAAAGCAAATAATTCTCATTACAGAATGAGATGTTCATGTTTTATAGCAGAACAGACTGCGTGAAAAAGCTAAATGCTTAACAGAAAAAAATTCTAATGAAGGGTCAATAACAGGAGAGGAAAAAGTGACACAATAAATGGGATTTGGAAGGCACATGAATACATTCATGTTTTATTTGCAAACATAATCAGGTGGCTGACAGTGTAAACATGTCAAAATAATCATATAAAAGGCTAATGCAAAGAAAGCATATAAACTTGTTTTCACTGCAATTCAGAAAGGGCATCAAGAAGCTGCCATGGACTGGTTACCACCGAATGCCAGCTGGGGACGAGGAGGATTTGCCTTGGAACCAGAACAAACGTGCTAACCAGCGCTCATCTACAGACTTCCATGGCCCGGTAAATGAATGCGGTGACTGTTATTGGGCAGCGGCACAGGCTCCAGGACATGATGAAGGCCCGTGTTCCGAAGTCCCAACTAGAGGACAATGCGCTCTCATTTGCTGGTATTGCCGATTGTGATCTATATGGCAGCACTTTGCATACAAAAGGATAGGACTCATTTTTATTTACTTTCATATAATCAAATTGCCTTGAAATATATCATAAATAAATGTAAAAGATATGAATACTTGCAAAGTCACAATATGTCAAAAATAAATCACTTAAAATTATAACATACAGTTTATTGGATGCTTACTGTGTACAAGGTACTATTAAATTTCTATGCATATTACAAAAACCAAAATCCTCAATAACTTCATGCAATAGATTATATTCTTATTTTCATTTTATTAATGATGACACCGCAGTTTAAAAGTTTAAGCTTAAGCTTAAAAACTTCACTTCTAGTTGATGTTGTAACAGGAATCAGATTTGACTTCTTATCTGAAACAACTTTAAAAGGTAGATAAAATTTACAGATAGAGGCCGGCACTGTGGCATAGTGGGTAAAGCCATCGCCTGCAGTGCCAGCATCCCATATAGGCACCTGTTCAAGTCCCGGCTGCTCCACTTCTGATCCAGCTCTCTGCTATGGCCTGGTAAAGCAGTAGAAGATGGCCCCTGTCCTTGAGCCTCTGCACCCGCATGAGAGACCTGGAAGAGGCTCCTGGCTTCTGGCTTCAGATTGGCGCAGCTCCAGCCATTGCAGTGCCCCAACCAGGACTAGAACCCGGGGTGCTGGCGCTGCAGGTGGAAGATTAGCCAAGTGAGCTGCGGCGCCGGCCAATAAAGTTCTTTTAATTCAGTTTTGCCACAAACATTTTGAAGTCCCTAGATGTGTCTGTGTATCTTAAAGATACACACTTTAAAAAAAAAAAAAGATACATACTCTTAAAGAAATGGTTGGTAGAAAAATATATTAAAAGCTATTCATGGGGCCGGTGCCGTGGCTCACTTGGTTAGTCCTCCACCTGCGGCACCGACATCCCATATGGGCACTGGGTTCTAGTCCTGGTTGCTCCTCTTCCAGTCCAGCTCTCTGCTATGGCCCAGGAAGGCAGTGGAGAATGGCCCAGGTCCTTGGGCCCTGCACCCACAAGGGAGACCAGGAGAAGCACCTGGCTCCTGGCTTTGGATCTGCGCAGCACGCTGGCTGTAGCGCCCATTTAGGGGGTGAACCAACGGGAGGAAGACCTTTCTCTCTCTGTCTCTCACTGTCTATAACTCTACCTGTCGAAAATAAAAAAAAAAAAAAAAAAAAAAAAGGTTATTCGTGTGAAAGCTCAGAAAGAAGTGAGGAGATATGTAAGGAACAAATCCACTATCTGTGCAAAGACACATCATCAGGCACAGAATGCTGTTAAAAACAAGAATGCCAGAAAAATTCTCAGCTTGAAATGAGGAATGGGGCTGGCACGGGGCCTAGCAAGTTTCCTTGAATACTTGAAAACTGAAATTGAGAAGATACATTAGGTAATGAATTTGATTTTTATTTCTGGATAAAATTAGAAATGAAATAAAGATTTGAACTACTTAAAGGATGAAAATATGGTAGTGCTTATAAGCACTGTAAACCTTTTAGTGTTTGAGGGATCCAAAATTCAAGTGTTTACCGGATCTTTCTCCTGAAATCCTGCTCTGCTTCTCTGTGCTTCATCCCTTTTCTCTTATTACTGATGTTGTGAAACAGCAGGGTTAAAGTGTCGTGGTATCTGTGCTCATTACGAATCCCACAGCATTTCTACTTAGGAAAAAAAAATAGTCTCAAAGATACTCTTAGTGTCATTTTTTTTTTGGTTAATATTTTATTCACTAATGCTATTTTAGATACCTTTAATCATTTTAATAAGGTGTCTATAAAATTTAAAACATTACATTGTGTTTGAACTAGTTAGTGAAGGGTAGGGAAAAAAAGCTAGCTTATGGAGACTGTAGATGTTCCATTAGTTAAATTTCAAGATTTTTAATAAAGGAACTTTCAGAGCTGGGTTGCGACCTGATGGTATCCATTAAATTAGCTCCTGTGGTGAGGAAAGGAACCGCGGAAGCAGTGGAGGACACGTGAGGGCATTTACTTGCCTCGACTGTGGTTGTGGTGTGCTCATACTTAAATACAGGTAGTGACACACTGACATTTTTGTGGCCTGATAATCTGGAGTAATGTCTTGCATTTATCTGTACTAAAATAACTATAAATTAATGGAATCTACAAAGAAGAAGCTTTATGACTGTATGGCTTATTGAGTTTCAGAAGGAAAAAATATGAGTAATTGCCATTACATTAGCTGTAATGTTAAATTGGCAAGTTGTAGCATAAATTTAAATCTGCATTTCTCAAATGGGAACCATAGTAGTCTAATGCTGCTTTGTATTTACTGTAAGTGATACAAATAGTCTCAGTACTGAACATATGTTGATACCTCTCAAATGAGTGCAACCTTTGATGCAGGTATCTTGATATGCCACAGAAAGTATCTGAGTGTCTGTGAATTTGTTGAACCATTTGGTAATGAAGATAATCCCTGTTCTTTTTTGTTGTTCCATATTTTCATGTTTAAATTTGAATTTTTACTACTGTTAATTTAATATAATTAAATTATATTAATATAATATAATTTGTTCAATGGTTAAAATGGGGTTGTCAGTGAAGAGACTTACAAACAGCTTCATTCATGTAACGGCTTAAGTAAAAACTACATTTTGTGTTCTATGTTCATACGCTTTTTTTTTTTTTTTTGACAGGCAGAGTTAGACAGTGAGAGAGACAGAAAGGTCTTCCTTCTGTTGGTTCACTCCCCAAATGGCTGCACATGTGTGGCACACACATGTGTCCTGGGCCATAGCAGAGAGTTGGACCAGAAGAGGAACAATCAGAACAGAACTGGCGCCCCAACTGGGACTAGAACCTGGAGTGCCAGTGCCGCAGACGGAGGATTAGCCTAGTGAGCCGTGTCGCCGGCCATATGCTTTTAATGATCTGTATTTCTGTTTAAATATGAGTGATGATGTTTTAAAAAATAAAATAAAATCACTCTTTGGAAAAATATGTTGCCACCTACAGTGCTGGCATCCTTTACGGGAGCAGGTTCAAGTCCTGGCTGCTCTACTTCCTAAGAAAGCAGTGAAAGATGGCCCGAAAGTGCTTGGACCCCTGCACTCAGGTGGGAAACCTGGAGGACTCTCCTGGTTTCAGCCTGGCTCAGCCCTGGCCATTGAGGCAATATGGGGAGTGAGCCAGTGGATGGAAGATATTTTTATCTCTCCCTTGATCACTCTGTCTTTCAAATAACTAAATCAATCTTGGGGAGGGGAGAGGAAGGGAGGGGAAGGAAAGGAAAGGATGGGCAGGGCAGTGCAAGGCAAAGAGAAGGAAGAAAGAGAAAGAGAAAGAGAGAGAGAGAGAGAGAGAGAGAGAGGAAGGAGAGTAAAGAAAGAAACTGGCTTAGTGAATTGAGCTTCACTACTATAACAACACCAGAAGCTGGGTACTTGTATATAAAACAAGTTTATTGAGTTCCAAGATCTGGTGATGTCGTTAGCTTAAGTCTGATGAGGACCTCATAGCAAATGTCACCACCACTGTGGAAGCAACAGATCACAGGTGAGGCAGAAAGAGTTAGGGGAGGGCTCATCTATAACAACTCATTCTCTCAAGACCTGACTCAGAGTCTTGTGAGAACTACCTTAAGCCCTTCTCTAAGTAGTATCCCCAGCAAATCTTAATAACCTCCCATTAGGCCCCACCACTTGCCAACATCTCCACTGTGGGGGTCAAGCGTCCAACACACCTCCAAACCATAGCAGCATGAAAGGTGTGGTCTGTCTTCCTCTTGCTTCTTGTAGTAAAAATAACCAATATTGACAATTAAATGTACTCTACAGAAAAGCTACTAGAGCTAATGAGTGTATTTTGCAAATTTGAGGATACAAGATAATAAAAAACAATGAACAATTTGAAATTGAAATGAATAAATCAATGTCATCATGATAACATCAAAAATATGTAATCCCTGGGATAACTCTGCCAAAATTCATGCAAGACTCAACATGAACAGTTTAAAAATATCATAGAAAGAAGTTTCAAAGAACCAAAAGAGAATAAACTCAGTGCTAAGCTGTTTCCTTTCTCTAAATTGATCTTTAGATTCAGCAGAATCCGAATCAAAATCCCAGCAGACATTTTTGTAGAAATTGACAAGCTAATTCTAAAAGTCTTCTGAAAATAAGTAGAACCTACAGTAGCTGAAACACTTTAAAAAAGAAAAATCTTGGAAGATTTATTTTACTCAGCTCTAAGATTTATTATAAAGCTAAGATATTGATGACAATGTGGTATCTGCATAAAGATATGTAAACTGATCACTGGAACAGAATAGAGAGACCTGGAATAATTCCGCACATAGTCAATGGATGTTTTTAAATTAATGAATTAACTTTGCTTATTTGAAAGGTAGGAGAGACACTGAGACAGACAGACAGACAGAGACAGAGAGACAGGGATTGAGTGATCTCACATCTGCTGGTTCACACCTCCAAGTCACTGCAACATCTGAGGCTGGGCCAAATCGAAGCCAAGAGCCGGGAACTCAATCCAGTTCTCCCACATGGGTGACAAGAACCCAGCTACTTGAGCCAACCTGTGCCTCTCAGGGTGCACATTAGCAGGCAGTTAGAACAAGAAGCAAAGCCAGGACCAGGCACTGTGATACAGAATGTGGGCATCCCAAGTGATGTCTCGACCACTGTGCCATATGCATGTCCCTAGATAACTGATTCTCCACAAATATGGAAAGGTAATACAATGAAGGCAAAAAAATCACCTTTTCAACAAATCATGCTGGAACAACTGGATAGTTGTATGTAAAAAACTGATCATGAATCCATACCTTGTATCATAGATAAAATTTGACCTACAATGGATTATAAAGATAAAGCCCAACACCATAAGAGGTCTAGGGAAAAAAAGGGGGAGAAAAATCCTTACCTTACTTAGACAAAATTTTCTTAACTACAATATCTTGAAAGAATATTCAAAACAAACAAACAAACAAAAGCATGATACACTTCAGCAGCAGCAGGCATTTTTGGTCTAGTGGTTAAGAAGCTGCATCCCATATCCCAGATCAGAGTGCCTGGGTTTGTTTTCACCTCCAGCTCCTGATTCCAGCTTTCTGCTAATGTGGACCCAGAGGTGGCAGCAGGTGATGACTTAAATACTTGGGTCTCTGATACACATGTGGGAGAAATGGACTGCGTTCTGGCTCTTGGCTTCCACCCAGTCCAGTGCTGGCCATTGTAGGTATTTGGGGAATGAACTAGTGGATGGAAACCCCTCCCCTCTCTCTCCAATAAATAAATGTAAATTTGAAAGTGTATATTTAAAAAAGTCATTTCAGCAGATTGAACATCTTTTTTTTTTTTTTTTTGCAAAATAAGGTATTAAGGGAAGGACAACATGAGCCACAGGCTAGGAGAAAGTATCATATGTCTGATAAAGAATTTGTTCCCAAAATATATTTAAGAATTTTTACAACTCAGTAATAAGAAAACAACCCAATGAATAAATGAGCAAGATTTACACAAACATTTAGCAAAAAAAAAAAAACAAACAAACAAACTCATGCAAACATGCACATGAAAACATATTCAACATCATTCATCACTAGGGAAATGTAAATTAAGAAAACAGTGAAATACCATTAGAATGTCAGAAGTTAAAAAGAATGATCATTCCCTGGGTTCTAGTCCCTGTTGGGGCACCGGATTCTGTCCCGGTTGCTCCTTTTCCAGTCCTGCTCTCTGCTGTGGCCCGGGAAGGCAGTGGAGGATGGCCCAAGTCCTTGGGCCCCTGCACCCACATGGGAGACCCAGAAGAGGCTCCTGGCTCCTGGCTTCAGATCAGCGCAGCGCACCGGCCGTAGCGGCCATTTGCGGGGGGTGAACCAAAGGAAGGAAGACCTTTCTCTCTATCTTTCTCACTGTCTAACTCTGCCTGTTAAAAAAAAAAAAAAAAAAAAAAAAAGAATAATCATTCCAAGAGCTGCAATTGCAGGATGAGGATTCACTGTAATTCACATACCCTGCTAATGGTGATAAAAATAATTCAAACCTTGGAGAATTGTTTGGCAATGATCCAATCTCAGCTGTACCATTTACTACTTGTTTGACCTTAGATGAGTAAGCGATTGCTATATGTTAGCTGTTATTAACAAAAACTTCTGTACTGGTTCATCAGCTTAACCAGACTATATTACCTTATGCATCTGGGAGTACTTCAAAATGTTCATGGAAAAATGCAATTAAAAAATAAGTTTATTTTGGTGTCAAAGGCCCCCTGAAATTCATGCCTAGTTTTGTCATAATATGCATTTCCATGACATTTTAATTTACTTTTTTTAAAGATTTATCCATTTGTTTGTAAGGCAAGAGTTACTGAGAGAAAAAGGGAGAGAGAAAGAGAAAGAATCTTCCATCCTATGGTTCACTCCCAGATAGTTGCAACAGCTCGGGCTAGAACTGAAGCCAGGAGCCAGAAGCTTTCTCCAGGTCTCCCAGGTGGGTGGCAGGGGCCCAGGGATTTGGCCCATTTTCTACTGCCTTCCCAGGCGCTTAGTAGGGAGCTGGATGGGAAGTAGAACAGCCGGGACTTGAACCAGTGCCCGTAAGGGATGATGGCACTGCAGGCAGTGACTTAACTTGCTACACCAAAGCCCCAGCCCTTCCATGACCTTTTTAAAAGACTCCTTGCATGCATGGGTTTCAAAATCATTTTACACCAAAATACATTTTAATTTTAATTCCACTTTCTGTGGATTTTTTTTGAAGTAACTTCATATACTACAAACAAGGAGAAGAAGGCCACTGTTATTTAGAAAGTGGTATGTATGGAATGGAGGATGCTCAGGTTACCCTGGTTTGAAATACACTTTCCTTAGGTTCTCTTTTCCCTGAGAGTGACAGTAATTGTGGAGCTCACACTTTGCAGGTCCTCCATTCAACACTGATTTCATACACTCTGAAACCATTTTGTGAAGTTGACAATATTTCCTCTTGTATAAGGTGCCACTTCAGGGCCCGCCCACAATAAAGCACAGCAGGACTGAAAACACTAGCTTCTTCATGTTTTGTCACTCAGAAAAACTTCACTCCTGTTAGGTTGTTGAGTACCGGTGCCAAATGCGATGAATGGGCTAAATCTCTCAATCTCACTTGAAGAGTCCACTGGAGTTAGATTTTATGAAGTAGGAGGTGGGGAACAGGGGAGAAATTTAAAAATAAGTTTAAGAATGTCCCATTAGGCCTGGTCTTCGGGAAGCGACCACTAGGTAAGATATGTGATCCTTGAGGATTTGCAATGTTTTCTTGGTAAATCACTCTGTGAAAATCCCCAAATTCCCACAGAAGGAAAAGGCTGAAAGCAGAGAATTTCCCCCCGTCCCAGATCTACTTTGTAAGGCTGTTGTCAAGGATGAGGCAAGATCTCATGGGACCTGCAAATGTTTTGGGTCTAATTCAAGGGACTAAAGGTTAGAGACACAGAAGACAGATAAAACATGGCTTAGGTGGTGCAAAGTGGCAGCTGGATGTGGACAGGGAGAGTAGGGAAAGAATTGTAACCAATCCAAGAATATTTGGGTGATGTTTTCTCCCCTAATTTGAAACCAGGTAGTCAGCATGGAGCTAGAGATAGGATGTATGCTGCAGCCTGGAGTGGGGCTGCACAGCGCTGTAGAGAAAGGTGAGAGATAAAGTCAGCGCCACGTGGTTCATTCTAGAGTGTGCTAATTGATCATCACATTTCTGATACAGCAGGCAAACAGGAGCAGGGGCAGGGGGTGGGCCAGGCAGAGCAGAGGGGACTTAAAAGCATTAAGGGATGTAGAGTAAGACCTAAAGATGACAAATCATAGGAAATGGGATGGTAACACATTTGATATTGGGGACCAAGTTTATTACAAATTAACCCAAACTCGGGCTGAGTTTCAGAGTGGACAATGGTTTTCTCCCAATGGGGCAGGAAATCATGTCTTGCAAGAAAACAGTTTCATTCCCCATAAGAGAAAGACAGTTTTCCATGGCATATGGGAAAAGAAAACTATGTCTTCTGCCTTTCTCCAAATAATAAACAATGCCATATGTCACCCATAAAGAAGAGGGGAAACGCACAGTTAACGGAAAAGAAAAGGCAAAACAGAGCTCTCAGGTGTGTGGTCTGGGATGATGATGGTGTTTCCCAGAAGTCTCTGAAAAGGCAGTAAAAACAAGCAGTAATGACGCCGTGCTCGTAAGACAGAGGCAGCCGGGACGGCCTTGCTGGGCCCAGTGGGATGGGGGAGGCTCTCCAACAGTCTCCGTGCTCCTGGGACTCCTCCCTGCACTCCCCCCACCCCCTGCTTCCGTCTTTCCACACAGGCATCTTCTGGACTTAACCTGGAGTGCTTGTTGACTGACCAGCTTCCCATAAAAGCTGATCCTTTGTTTGCTTTAATTAAAGGAGTTTTACTTAAGAGTCATTTCTATCATTCCCAAATCGCTGAAAACATGATGAGGTCAAGAACTGAATAACTAAACAACCCTGAAACACTAACACAGAAAAAGGTGTTATCAAATCTCTTTCGCTCCGTGGATGGATCCTAAGACTTCCCTGTGCTCGGAAATATTCCAAAGGAAAGACATCACTCGAAGAGAGACAGAGTGATCTTCCATATAAAACAGAGCTTACGTGTAAGGCAATTAAAAGGCACTCTCTCTGTAAATAAACTGATGACTGTGATGATGTCCTGGACAGATTAAAATAAATCAACAGTAAGAGAAGCTCCTTTCTTTAAGTAAACAAGGGAGAGAAAAGAGAGGAACACATCAGATGTGTCGAACTGAGTAGAACTTGCGAAAAGTACTGCCTTCACATGTTTTTACTTGTTTCAGGCTGACTAACTATATGGCAAAGTTAGCGCGCGTATGGCATGGAAGACTGTGTAACCGTTCACATTTGCTTGTAAATGTCTCAGGGAAGGCTTTTCCTAAACGAAAAGTATCAGAGGAAGAATGCGATTCCAGTGTCCAGCTGCTGTCAGGGCAGATTACAAGGACTCACAAAGTCGCCATGCAGTTTGATTTGACTTCCTTGTTTACAGCCGCTGCTAATGGCACAGGTCGCCATCTTCATGATGGTGACTCCAGCCTCATAGCCTTCCCTATTACTCTAGTTTTTTTTTTTTTTTTTTTTTCCAAATGAACTGTCTTCCTCTCACTGACATGGTTGATTACAGTGGCTCCTGGCAGTAAGTGCCCAGCTGCTTTTTTCTCTCATAGATGGTGATTATTTTACCAAAAGTGTCAACATTTTCTGGTAGGTGAATCTATAACATAATTATGAATCCGAATTGTCTATTCACATTTTAATTTTTAGGTGTGAACAGAAGTGGCATTTTGCATGGCAATTGAGATGCCTCTGGGGATGCCTGCATCCCACATCAGGGACTTGGGTTCTAGGCTCAGCTTTGTTCCCAATTCTAGCTTTCTACTAATACAGACCCTGGGAGACAGCAGGTGATGGTTTAAGAAGTTGGCTCCCTGCCATGCTTCTGGGAGACCTGGATTGAGTTTCTTGCTCCTAACTTCAACCAGGACCAGTTCTGGCCATTGCAGGCTTTGGGGGAGTAAACAAGAAATTGGGAGATCTCTCTAACTGCCTCTTTTTCTGTCTCTCTCGCTCTGTGTTTCTCTGCCTCTCAAAATAAATAAAAAATAGTAAAATAAAAATGTTATACATAGTGTTAAAAATAAAACTTGTAAACAGTTTTACTCTCTGTTAAAACCTTTATTTATTCAGTTGAGAAGAAACAGAGAGAGACAGACAAAGCGATTCCATCCACTGATTCACTCCCCAAGACAGGTAATGCGGTCTCTCATGGGTTGAGCCTAGTATAGCAAGTATCAATATTAACTCTAGTTTTTGTAGAGGTGGAGCATTTCTAACTTAAAAATCTCATATGCAAAATACTCCAAAATCTGAGACCTTCTGAGCTCTGACATGACTCCACAGTGGAAAATTCCACTTCATGTGATGGGTCACAGCCAAAATGCAAGCACACCAAAAATATTGTGTAAAGCAGTCTTGAGGCTTTAAGGTAAATACGAAACATAAATAAATTTCATGTTAAGACTTGTGTCCTAGCCCCAAGATATCTCATCATGAATATGTAAATATTCCAAAACATGAAAAAAAAATCAGAAATCAGGAATATTTCTGGTCCCAGGAATTTTGAACAAGGGATTCTCCACCTGTATGGCAAAAATCTCTTATTTGAATTGACAGTCTTCTTAGTAGGACGTGAGCAAATTTGAATTAGAATTTGTGGAAATGGCATTTCACCCATGTTTCTTTGAATCTTCCCTGGGAACCTGTGACTCCTCAGCTCTCACTGACAGGGACAGCGAAGGCTGCTGGGAGTGCTAGGCGGACATTTAAAGACAATTTTGCAACAGGAATAGATGACTGATATCAACCATGACTGATACGACTTCTACGTTTCTGATTGCTAAATGCACATTGTCTGTTCAGGAGTGTCAACATATGGCCACTTTCTCCCATGGATGTTGAAGAGTGTGGCATTAGATTGTCCTGATACGAAGGGAGGCCCATATACATTTGCTGTTTCCCAGAAACTGGGTGAACACATTTAAAATTAGAGGAAATTCTATCCACAGTGTTCTTTTTTTTTTTTTCTTAACACAAAACTCTCTTTGATTCCCCTAAAAGAAAACTTGGTCTTTTTTTATTGATTTTTATTATTACTAATTTATCACCTAAAGGTCATTACGAGGAGAGGAAGAAAACAGCAAACAGAATTGGTGAGGGAAAAACCACTCACACGGAAATGGTATTCTGAGAAGTGAAGCATTGGGGAGTAAAAACACCGCAGTTGGCAGCAGCCAAATGCAGAAGCTGAGCCTTACAAACAATGTTTATCCTCTTTGGGCTGGACACAAAGCCCGAGGAGACACCTGCGCTCCGTGGCCACATTCCCTCTTAACATCACTGGAGTTGCTTAAAAGAGGCTTGTTGCTTCATTCGTTAATTCAGCAAGCCTAGAGGGAGGGTCAGCTGTGGTTCCAGACCATGGGAGCGAGACAAAACCCTGCATTAGAAATTTTGCTTAATAATCAATGACATGTCCTCTCCTGGCTTGGGATGCACATCTGAACAGCAAGAAAATGATTACATCAGAGCCTTGTCCAAAAACCTAATTACTTATGACAACAGACAGGCTTTTCAAGTATCCTTGATCCACTTTCATACTTAATGTTCACAACCCTCAAAAGTTCTGCAACTTACTCTGCGGGATTAGATTTTCAGTGTTTACGTAGCTGAAGGTCCTGTGGCAGAGACATCAAAAGGAGCCTTGATATGGAGAGCGCTGACTAAGGCTAATGAGGATTCTGACTGGCAATTGCATATTGCTCGGTGACTAACCTGTACCTGGCTTCCCAAGTCTCCGGGGCACTAAAGATCCTCATCTGGAACTCCATTATTTTTTCCGAGTGACCGGAATGCAGCAAGCTCACGAAGACAGGTGGCTTCCTAATGCAGGCCAACTGAGACCCACACAAGAATGAATGTCACCGATGCTAACAGCTGCTACTTCGGTACCAGCAGGAAATTCAGTTTCCCACTCGCTTTCATCTCAGTTGACACAGACCTGGGAGGAAACATGTTGAGACTCAAAGCTTCCAGGATTCTTTTGTTGGGAACTATTCAAAAGTCAACTGTGGCATCAAATTCTTTTAAACAGTTTTTTCTTTCATCATGTTGCTACTGAGCATTAGTAAAATGAAACCAACTTAATTGTTATAGGAACAGGGTGGGGTAGGGACATGAACTTCTTGAGGATAAAGAACTGGTGGAGGCACTCTTCAAAGAGGACAAGTAGATAAATATCACTTAATACAGGGAGGTGTTTCCTAAAAGGATTCCTGGAAATAGGACTTGCTCATGAGGACGGGCCTGGCTGGGAATTAGAAAAAGTCCAACCAACGTTATATAACCTAAGCAAGTTCTCCCTTGAGCTCATATAGGATCACCAGGTCCAGGGCATAGAGCTGTTTTGTATGAAAGGACTTCAATCATGGACAAATGGAATTAAGAGATAAGCTTATTTTGGTGCAAATTCATTTTTGAAATTTCTGCATAATTTTTCATAATATGCATTTTCCATGAACTTTTTGAAGACCACTGATACACCTTTTTAAGCTTTTGTCTTTTTTTTTGTTGGCTGGACATTATTTAATAATACATTAGAAGCTCCATCATCATTCTTAGAATGCAAAGGCTCTCTAGTCAATTTCTCCCATTAGCTCTTTCTCATGTTCTCTACTTCAAAGCCCTTGTTGATGACATCACAATAGTCACATCAATAAATCTTGTCAATAAAGCTATGCTGGGTATACTGTATTGTCGGTAGAATAAGAAACTTGTTTGATTGTATCCTACTCTTGAAAATCACATCTTCTCTTGCATCCAGTGATAACAGCCTTTCACAACCTGAAAACTACTTATGTTACTCAAACATGTACTAAAAACTTTCTTGAAGTCCACCCAACTTTTAATGGACTCTCTCCTAACTGATAGGGCCCGTAACTGTCTTGGCCACTTCTCTGACTTCCAGCCTATTTTATTTGGAAACAACATTTTACTTTATTTTTTTATTCATTTCAGAGGGAGGGAGGGAGAGAGACAGATTCAGATATTCAGGTCTCCCACATGTGTGGCCAGATCCCAACTGAGTCCCCCCCCCCCCCCCCCCCCCCGTTGCCTTTGGGGTCTGCATTACTAGGAAATTGGAATCAAGACCTGGAGCCAGGTTACTGAACCCAAGTACCTCAATGTGGATGTGGGCACTTAACCCAAACACTGCCCTGACATTTTCTATGTTATATGTGTAAAAATCTTGTTTCCATAATTACATTGCCAACTTCTTGAGGGCAGGACTCTGTCTTGATCTGCTCTGTACCTCCTACATCTAGCATAGTTTAAGTACATAGTACATAACCATTTGCTGTTAACAATAATTACAAGAATTTGAATCTATGTGGCTCCAGGACTAGGTCAAAAGAGAAAAGGAAGGGGAGATAGAAAGATAAAGTACAAAATTGGAGAGTTCCATGAATTCCACTTGCTTTAATTATCCCTATTTCTCCTAGACCTTGTAGAAGTTCTGTCTCTACTAAAATTAGAAGATTTTAAGTGTTCAAGTAGACAATATTTCCATAGGCTGTGGAACATGTACTCCATGAGGGCAAGGGTTCTGTCTGTTGTGCTCAGTGTTGTATCCACAATGCTTAGAACAGTGCTTAACACTATATAGTAATCCACTATAGTAGGCACTCAATGAATATTTGTTGAACAGGTACAAAAATTGACACTAGAATCTTTCATTGAACCACCAAAGAATCACTTAAAAAGCAAGTTACCATCACAGATTATCTGAGCCATAGGGGTTTAAAGATAAACTAGTCTGACTTCCTTACAATGACAGAAACTGAGTCTAGGTCTATACTCTTAGCTTAGTCCACTGATTTATTTTCTCTTTTATATAAAACATTAAAAGCATAAAGCGACAACTCTCTTATGATTTTCCAATGATAAACTGCAATCTGAAGACCTTCGTTGGTACAGACAGAATAATGTCCTAGGCATTAGGAAAAATACACATATCACTATATATATGTCCAAACCCACTGAACATAAAACACTAAGGGTGAACCCTAATTTAAGCTATAGATTGAATTATGATGGTCATGAAGCCTCATAAATTGTGATAAATGTACCACTCTGATGGGGGATGTCAGTGTTGAGGGAAGCTGTACACGGGTTGGACCAAGGAATGTTTTGGAAATCTCTTAATTTTCACTGAATGTTAAAACTACTCTGGAAAAACAAGTCTATTGAACACAATTAAAGCATAAAAGTAAGGAGGCTGTTTTGGAGACAGAATTCAAACTTCTCATAATGTAATCAAAATTAATGACACCTTATTGTTCGCAATTAAAGCCATTTTATTCTGCAATTCTCTTCCTTGACAGTAAGTGTTAAGAAGACTGGTATCAAGCAATGAATTTTATTTATGATCAGAGAGGCAAGGCTGACTTAGCTGAAGGTAAGGATGATAAGGAAGGCTGTTACTCTTGGTTTTGATTCTTGATCTTGTTTTCTTGGTCAAAAAAACAAAACAAAACAAAACAAAAACAATAAAACAAAGAGGCTCTAGGTAGTGTATATGTGCACCAAAACGGTTTCCCAACAAGGAGGGAACAAATTCAGAAAAAGTTATTCTTTAGAATTGTTAGTTTTTAGAATTGTAATTCTTTAGAATTATAATGTTTAAGATGGGAGAAAATCCCAATTGCAGGAATTACCTTCTGTCACACACAGTTGATAAAATGGCTACTGAGACTAAAGGCCCTATGGAAATCTCACTAAGTTACTGTAATTTTCAAATCCCATCAAGATAAAATGTAGGCAAAACAAAAATGTAGGGTCATAGCAGGCCCTAAGGTAAAACTGGTTTAGAAAAGAGATAGTAGTTTTACATGTTAAGACTGAGTTTCCCTATTACATTGAAATCTGTAGTTTTTGTTTTTTTCTTCCCAAAACACATCATCATATTTGAACCAGGGGTTGGGAAGAGCAGAACCAAAGACAACAATGTGAGTGTTCACTGAGCAATCTCCAAGGTTATCACAGGCATTGCAACTGCTGGGCAATGAAATTAACCAGTACCCGAAAGCTTGGTCAACAGAGCAAATTAAAATAATAAAACTAAAGATCAAACTTCACATTTGGTAGCCACCTTACTTCTGAGGCCAAGACTGAGCCACTGGCTGCTTTATGTCTATTATCTTTTTCAGCTAGAAGAAGCACTTTTAACCTTCAGTATCATGATCAATGCATCTATTATATTTATTATTATCATTAGAATTACCCTTTTACACTTGTGACATCACTTTCAGTACACAATTCACTTTCACACATGTCATTCCTTGGGCTAAGACAGAGCAAGAGTTTTTTCAATTCAATTTTTTAGATGAAGAAAGTGAGGCTATGCATTCACTTCACATACTCGAGTCATTTGGTTGACAAACAGCTGACTTCCAATCTAAAAATCTCTCCTTTTCCCTCATTGTCCCTAAAGTAGAGTGGATGATTCTATAGACTGACATCATGAGATAGACGAATCTAGTACCAGATGGTGTTTGAAGCAACATACGGTGCTTTAGTAAAAAGTACTGAGTCTGATCCCCAATTTGCAGTTTACTCTCTGTCACTCTAGAGAAACCACTCTGCTTCCTCATTCATGAAATGCAAGATTTACATACAAAAGTACAATGGATTCCTAGCCCAACTGTGCACCAGAATCACCCCAAGAGCTCTACTTCAGACTTCCATTTCTGTGTCTTAAATCTTAAAAAAAAAAATCTAAATTTTATCATGCTTTCAAAGGCTTCTGACACTGCAGCCTGTTGGACAACTGGGAATCATTAGGATGTATCCCTTCAGCTCTAACATTCTGTTATTATAGGTCTACAAGTGGACTTCAAAAAGGTTTCTAGAAAAATTGAATTAAAAGATAAGTTTGTTTTGGTGCAAAAATTTTGAAATCCATGCAATTTTCATAACATACACATTTTTCATGAATTTTTAAATACCTCTCACATGCATGGACTTCAGAATACTTTGCACCAAAATCAACTTATCTTTTAATTCCATTTTCCAGGAACCTTCTGAAGTACCTTCATATTATTGATTAGGTAGTGGTATCTCAATGCTGGAGGTGCAGGTGTGGAATATATTTATCTGCTTGGAAAGAGGAGGGAGTCAGATCCAAGCTAATCTTAAAGAATAGGGCTTTGTCACCTCATGGTGTGTCTGGAGAAAATTAAGGATGACAGTGTGACTAAAGCATGTGCTGTGTTGATGGGCATGCATGCAATAGAAATGGAAAGGGATGCTGATAGCTAAGAACAATACTTTCCTATGAGTTGGGATCCTTCTGTGTGTATCTTTAGGTGGAAGCTATCTTTTCTACTATGTCCAGAAGGAATCACGTCTAACAGAAAAACAAATAATAAATTAAAAAATCCTGGCTGATCCCATCTGGCTTAGCCTTGCGGCAGGGAAGACAGAGACACGATCTGAGACAAATCAAGCTTCCTTTTAATCAGATAGTTTTGTTTTAGATCACTGCATATAATCTTTCGAACAACGGAAAACTTTCCCAGGCAATTCGAAAAACAAAGCAAAAGCTGGCAGTCACATCCTTCTGACTGGATTTGTGGCTCCAGAGACACTCCCAATCCCAGTCTTAAAGGAGCATGCTGCTTCGTTACAGAAGCTCAGGGCAAAACTCACAGATCTAAGTCTCCATCCAGATACTTCTCTCCATGTTAAATCTCAGGGAATTCAGTCCACAGGTGGGGAGGGGGGGTAGGAGGAAAGTCATGGCATGTTACCTCTACCAGGTACCTCTACATAGCCCTCTGATGGCTACCTTCAGGAGCTAGTGCAGAAAAAACACATGACCTGTTCCCTGTCCCTGCCACTATGCTGGGAGAAGTGCAATTTTAGTTTGGAGATTCCTATGATTTTAGTCCCATTGCAATATGTTGTCTTTTGATATGTAAGGGATTGTTTATTCTTTTTACCTCAATTTTTTCTTTTCTCTTTTCCTTTTCAGTACATGAACTCTTTCATTCCATCAAGGGCATATTCTGGTGCCTAGAACAGTGCCCGCGACAGACTGAAGAAGTGTTTGTGGAATGAATTGGCTGAAGTCTTACGGTGGATGTCTTCCTCTTGTCATCCTAAGGAAAGCTTCCTTGGAGTGTAGACAAGATTTTCAAAGTCAGGCTGTGACCACTCTGCAACTTGTCTATCCTTTGGGAGTCTTGGAGATGAAATTTAGATTACAAATAGTAGTGTTATACAAGGCCATGGTTAAAATCATTTACTGAAACGGATCTGCAATGCATAGTCTTAGGGCCAACAAGAGAAGACCTCCCCCACACCCACACCCACACCCACACATAATGGTGGAGTGCTGAGAATCCTGAATGGCTCAGGTAGCTGAATGGTTCTGGAATGACATCCTGGTTCCTGAGTTTCTACTTCCCTTACTTAAGCATTTTACTTTAGGTAAGATCTGCACTCTATCACCACAAAAGGCATTGTTTTCTGAACCCAGAAAAGTACAATGGTATTTTGGCTTTACATAGGTTGTATAACATACAGTTACAAAAGTTATAAGTCATTATATATAAATGTTAATATAGCTATCTAGTCTCCACCAGATTTGTCTTTCTTCTCTATTTATTTCTTCTGACAGAACTGGATTCTGTCACCTCCTAACTTGGTAACTTTGGGCAGGTATTTAACTTCTTTAAATCTCAATTTTCAGGTCTGCAGATGGAAATGATAATAATGCTTCATAGGGTTGCAGTGAAAATTAATGAATAATGTACATAAAACTTCTAGAACAGGGTCTTGTGAAATTAAAGAATTTAGTTTTGGGGCTACCATGGTGGCACGGTTAAGTTGCTTCTTGTGTTGTCAGAATTTCATATTGGAGCTCCAAAACTAAATTCTTTAATTTCACAAGACCCTATTCTAGAAGCTTTATGTACATTACTCATTAATTTTCACGGCAGCCCTATGAAGAATGTTATTGTTAATGTATTGTTACTATCATTACTATCCTTCCATTCATGTAATTTATCATATAAAAAGCTATATAATAGTTTGCAACCTCTAGGAGTTTTCTTTTTTAAAATATTTATTTATGTATTTAAAAGGCAGAGTTATGCTAATTTGCTCCCTAAATGACTGCAATGGCCAGGGCTAGCCAAGCAGAAATCAGGAGCCAGGAACTCCATTTAGGTTTCCCATATGAGTGGCAGCACCCAAGCGTTTGGGTCATCTTCTGCTGCTTTTCTAGGAACATGACCAGGGAGCTGGACCACAAGTGGAGCAGTTGGGTCTTGAACCAGCACCTATATGGAAAGCCAGAGTTGAAGCTGCTGGCTTAAGCCACTGCACCACAACGGTGGCCCCCCTCTAGGATTTCTTAACCTTAAGAACACTTTTACTGGCCAGCGCCGCGGCTCACTAGGCTAATCCTCCGCCTGCGGCACCAGCACCCCAGGGTTCTAGTCCTGGTCAGGGCGCCAGATTCTGTCCCAGTTGCTCCTCTTCCAGTCCAGCTCTCTGCTGTGGCCCGGTAGTGCAGTGGCAGTGGAGGATGGCCCAAGAGCTTGGGCCCTGCACCCGCATGGGAGATCAGGAGAAGCACCTGGCTTCTGGCTTCGGATTGGCGCAGCTCGGCCAGAGCGGCCATTTCGGGGGTGAACCAACAGAAGGAAGACCTTTCTCTCTGTCTCTCTCTCACTGTCTAACTCTGCCTGGGGGGGGGGGGGGGAGAACATTTTTACTTTAGAGAGCTACATTTTTTAAGTACGTTTAATTACTTTCTGTGCATTTACTTCGGGCTTAAAATTACTATACTATTATTAAATTATGAAATACACTTCAACAGTGTTTGAGAAGTTGCCTTTTATTCATATTTTGTATAATTCAACTAGGTCATTGTTTGAAAGCCTAAATTCATAACATTTTCCCAATTATTTTTGACTATTTATGGGTGTATTTCACTACAGCTGATTTATAACTGAAAGTGAGGCAAATCCATCTTTTATTGGTAACTCAGTAATCATTGTTTAGGGTGTTAAATATAACTTTTTTAAAATTATTTTTTAATTTTTTAAAAGACTTTTATTTATTTGAAAGGTGGAGTTACAGAGAGAGAGGCCTTCTACTCGCTGGTTCACTCCCCAAATGGCAGCAATGGCTGGAGCTGGGCCAATCCAAAGCTGGGAGCTGGGTACAGGGGCCCAAGCACTTGGGCCATCTTCTGCTGCTTTCCCAGGCCATAGCAGAAAGCTGGATTGACAGTAGAGCAGCTGGGACTTGAACTGGCGCCCATATGGGATGCTGGCACTGCAGGTAGCAGCTTTACTGGCTACACCACAGCATCAGCCCCTAAATATAACTTTAAAGACTATTTAGGTTTCCAAGTATTTATTATCAATCTTCTGGATTCACATAATGTGAAACTAAGAATACAAGTATCCAAAAAAGTGACCTAATTTATTAATTTATGAAATATTTATTGAGGACTGAACTGTGCTAGGTCTGTATCAGTGTTGAGGATACCTCAGTGATCAAGCACATGGCTGCCTTCCTGGGGCTTATACTGCAGACAATGAACAAATGCATCAACAGGGGCCAGTGTCAGGGTGCAGCAGGTTAGGCTACTGCCTGCGATGCGAACATCACATTTGAGCAAAGATTCAAGTCTTTGCTGCTCTACTTCTGATCCAGCTCCCTGCTGATGCGCCTGGGACAGCAGCAGAAGATGGCCAAAGGACCTGGGTCCCTGCCACCCATGTAAGTGAAACCTAGGTAAAGCTCTTGGCTCTTGCTTCAGTCTGGCCTAGCCCTGGCTGTTGTGATCCTTTGGAGAATGAACCAGTGAATGGAAGATTATTTTATGTCTCTTTTTCTGTCACTCTGCCTTTCAAATAAGTAAATAAATAAATCTTTAAAGCAACAACAACAAATGCATCAACAAATCAAGCATAAGCAAATGGTGATAGGGACTCCGGAGAGTGGATATGGTAGTGATTGTGGGGCCACATTAGACTGAAGACTTGGCTATGGCTTTTGTGAGTAAAAGACATTTGCACAAAATGTCAAGAAACAGCCAATCATGCCAGGGTCAGCAAAGAGTGTTCCAGGTTAAGAAAAGTAACTCAGAGTAACTTCCCAAACAGGAATAAGAAAACTTGATATATTAAAGAAATAGAGGTCAATGAAGACGAAATTTAGGAGATCATGGATAGCTCAGAGAGGATATGTGGGTCACTTTAACTTGAGTGACAGAAATATACATGGATAGAAAGGAATAGATTTTGGAGAGGTCTGGAGGCAACAGGGCATGTTGGTTGACTTACTGTGATGATGTCGCAGAAGATTCTCAGATATGCTCAGATTTTGACTTTAAGCTCTTGGGTGGGTTGTGGTACTGCTTACGAAGATGCAGGAGATTGGTAGAGGGGGACCAGGATTTAAGGAGAAAAATCTCTCTCTGGGTCCCAAATAGGGACTCTGTTTGGTTAGCGTGACATTTGACATATCTACTGGACATCCAAATGGAGATGTCAAGATGGTGATTGGTGGGCAAGTTTGGGGTCCAGGGGAGAGATATGGGTTGACAGTCCCAGACACATAAATCTCATACCTAGCTAAGGGACCAGAGGGCTCATCCAGAGACTGTGTACAAAAAAATTTCCAGATTCCAAATTTATTGGCCAAGCAGAGACAACTCACAAAATTAAAAGAAGGATCCAGTAAAAGATGGTGCTATAGTTTGACTATGATTTGGGTCTTGAACTCATGCATTATTTTAAACCCCATTTATAAAGTTCATGGTATTAAGAGGGTATAAATGTAATTCAGGTGTGGTGTTTAGGATAGGGGTCTACTGGGAAGTCCTTAGGTCACTGGGAACATGTCCTTGGAAGGTAGTTCTCATGCGAAGGTTGTTAACAAAAGCCTGTCCTCCCTCCCCCCTACCTGCTCCCTCCTGGTTCACCATGCCATTCTTCCTCCATACATACTTTGCCATTGCCATCCACAACTCTCATTAGACGCCAAGGCAGTGAGGCCATCTGGTCTTGAACTTGAAACCGTGAATTAAATAAGCCTTTTCTTTCTTCATAAGCAGCTTGTCTCAAGTATTTCCTTAATGAAAAGCTTGCTATTACTGATAATAAGAAGAAAATCAAGAGGGATGGTAAGAAGACAAACAGGGAATGACAACATGATCAGATGTCGTGAAGATAAAAGAAAATGTTCCAATCAGGAGAGAATGGTCACTTATATTGAAGATTGTGGAAAGACACAATAAAATCAGAACAGGGAAGTGACGAGATTTGGCGTTGTGGAAGCAAGTGAACGAGATGGATGTCTACCAAGGACTGGAGTGCGGAATTGGAGATGGTGATAACAATAAAACAGCCTTGAGAAGTTTGGCTGTGAAAGGGAGCAGAGGAACTGGGAATAGTTGTACATCGATGATTTTTTGTTTGGTTTTATTTTTTGAAGTGAGAGATGCTAGAACATATTTATATGAATACAGAAGAGGGGAGTATTAACGATACAGATGAAATCCCAGTACCAAATCCTTGAAAAACACAGAAAGTTTTCTAGAAAGTTTAGGACAGTGTTGACTTATAGTGCGGATGATCTAGGCCCAAGACCCAGCTCTGCTGTAACCAGCTCCACAACGCTGGGAAAACCACTCTCTCTCTCGTCATCTGGATTTTCCTGATCTGAAAAGGCTTCTGGATTTCCTAGATGATTTTATGATCTACATTAATCTTAGGGGGAGAATTTAACTCAGTGTATGTGTGAAAGGATCTGACGCAACAGGTGACATCTAGGAGGTGCTCAGTAATTGCTGAGTCAGCACATATTAAATCAACCAGGCACATACACCCCTGCTAGTATATATATATATATATATATTTTTTTTTTTCTTTGTCCTTTTGGCACAATTTTGTATTGCTTGGCTAGGTTAGTTATTTCAAAATGCCCAGTTACTGCTAATTCACCACACGTGACCAGAAGACATTTCTATTATGTTGCTGTTGAGGGAGAAGGGTGGATCAAGCCCACTTTCAGGATACACCCAGATTAGGAACCATCAAGAGTTAACCATCGAGAGCTACCAGAAAGTGAGTTTAATTTTCACTGTGTGAAGGTCTGCATATCTCAGAGCAGTATCTTTCATAGAAGTCAAGTGGTTTTCAGCTATAACCACTCCTCTATTGATTAATGTTATCTTAGTCTCTTTTACTTTATAAAAAAAAAATGTAGCAAGAAGAACCTAAGAATGCTTGGAGATTTTATTGATCTCTCATTGGCTTTTTGACCCAGAAGATGGCAAATAGCTATACACTAAGTTGTCATGGTGTAATGACATATTGTTAACGGTTGAATTATCTCAAATTTGAACTTAAATGCTTCTTCAAGAATCTGGACAAATAGGAACAATTTCCTACATATGAAAACTCTGAGATGGTATGAAATAGAGCTATGTTTGGTTTCCTCATTTGTAATTTTTATCCTGATGCTGTTTGCTTTAGGTAAAACTATGTGCCTGCTATAGCGTCTTTCACATAGTAGACACTAAATAAATATATGAAAGTTCCCCTGGCATAATGAACAGAGGATGCTTCATTCCTGAGAACTGGTTTCATACACAACTGCATTAAAGTCTTAATTCTTGAATAAGGGGACCTGCATTTTTATTTTTCACTGGACTCCACATCTTCCAAACTAGCCTTGTTCGATCTTTCTCCCTTGTCTCTTTGTGTCATCAATGTCCACACAGTCCTCAAATTATTCAGTTCTCTCACTTCCCACTGCTGTTGCCTTAATTCAGGCCACAAGGGACCCTCACTTGGATTGGTCCCAAACCTTTTATCTGGACTCCACTTCCAGTTTTGTTTTTGGCCAATACAATTTCCAAAATATATAGAGAGTACTTGCCTTAAAATATAAATTTGACTCTATTACTGAAATCAGTAATTTACTTGTTAGTTTAGGAAAAAAATTATTAAAAGTTTGTTTTCAATATCATGCTAAGAGCTGGAAGTGTAAAGATGATGAAAACCAGACAGAAATCAAAGTTAATTTCAAGAAAGGATTAGTCCTGATTTCTGTGAGAAAGAATGGCTTGGATTTAGCCATAATTAACTAAAATGCATTTCTAGGCAGATTCTCTAATTACACTATTTTTGATACATATGATGATTCAGATCTTGGATGGAATTGGGGAAAAAGGAATGATGGAAATGCAATTTTAAAACTAATTCCCCCTTGAGAGCATATTGGGAGGCCAAGCTGCTCTGTGGCTTTTCTACATTGCAGCAGGTGCTACAGAGTCTTTTAAAAAAAAGTTTCCATTTAAATCATTTTATTCTATGACTCCGAGGATCTAATTGATGACTTACTTTAGTGCTGTTAAACATCCAAAACTGACTGTTCAAAAAGACATAACAACAAACAAATACAATAAAAACCACCAGACCTGACACCCAACCGACCAACAGACCAACCAAAAACTCTGCATGCTTTGTAGGTATCCCTGAGAGGTAAGTAGTCTTATATTTAGGCACAAGTAGCATTAAGTGTTTATGCTCTTCTCATTCCATCCTGCCTTCAAAGCATTTAGACCTATTTCTCACTCAGTAACAGAAAATGTCAGTCCTGGTTTGGAAATTAGAATTTCAAAATATTTGTTATTCAAACCTTAGCAGATGCTTGGGTATATGAGGAAAGAAAGCGCCACACTGTCAAAGTTACGAGTCCTTGCAGTACTTGAACTTTCTTTGGGTTAAACTGGACTACATGGAATGTCAAACACTCTATGCGAGCACTTCAAAAACTTCATATAAAGTAGAATTAATAAATAAATCTATTTTGGTACAAAAGAACTTTGAAATTCATGTATAGGAGGGATCTTTGAAAAGTTCATGCAAAATATGCATTATGAGAAAACAGTGCACTGATTCAAAAATTTTTTTGCACCAAAGTTATCTTTTAATTCCATCTTCCACGACTCATAAGTACATTGGGCTAATCCTTGCAGAGTTGCTTTAACTCAATTTTGCTTTAATGCTGTGCTCTTGGCTTTCATTCAAGGTTTATACTAGAAACCATCATATGAAGCTCACTTCTGCATTTACTGTAAAAGTGTGGTTGAGGGCATCGTCCATTACATCATTCAATATGTCCTTTAGGTCCCATATGAGAGAATTCTTTCAAAATTAATTTTAGGAAATAAAATAGGTCCTTAGCTAAATCAATGTTATGATTCTTTTCCAATGATGAAAGATGTATTAATTAGGACTTTTTCTATTTTAAGTGGCAGAGTCTTTCTCAGACTCGCTAATCAAAGAAGGGAATTTACTCACTTGCATTGCTGGGAAGGACTCTTGGGTCATTACAGAGTCTGAGAGCAGTGGTAATGAGGCCTCAGGGCCTCAGGGACAGGAGCCAGAACCCAGTACACAGGACCTGTGCTCTGTGCATCTATCTGTCTTCCAGGCTTAGTCTCCTTTTCTCTCACTGGAAACTATCCTGCTCTTTAGGGCAGGGATGATGGCCAATGGCTGCTCCTGATTCATTTTTTCCCACTTCAGCATCTTCAGTGGGAAATATGTTCTACCCAAAGTCTCTGTTTTGGTTCTGGAGAAGAATCTCATTGGTCTCAATTCTGGTCTGCCAGGTACTCCCCTCTGCACACTGGTCGTGTTAAGGGGATGGGTCCTATGCGGGACAGATGGTGGGGCATGCTGACTGACAGCCCCAGGCAAGGGGTGGAGAAGAACCTCCCAAAAAGAAAAAAGTTCTATTAACAGAGGAAGAACATTAAGAAAACACAGGGCAGACAAAAGATGACAGCCAGAGCTGACACCTCTGACCTGAGCTGGGATAATAGCGTTTTTGCTCTGAACACTGGAAAGCCAGAAGCCCAACATCAAGAATTATACGCACTTCTTGGGGCAGATCATTTCTACCTCTGATTTATTTGATACTTTATTGCTAAATTTGTTCTTTCAAGCTCTTAAATAAAATACTTAAATAACCTCAACAAACCCTTGCGACAATCTCACAAAATTATTTCTTGCCTTAGTCTGCTAAATCTGAAGATGCAAATTTGAAAGTAAATATACCTTACTCTTAAAAATAAAGCCAAGACTAAAACTCACAGGAAAGTACTACGTCTGACCAAAAGGAAAGGGAGGAGTAGGTCAAGTCTTGCTCTTGGGAACTGACCATACTGCTGTTGTGTGCATTGGTGGTCCATGCTAGGCTCAGCCTCGGACTTGTGGTAGAGCCTTCTCTACAATGAAAGGAGCAGCACCTCCTTGATGCATCTTCAGACATAGCTCCTTGCAACAGAAGATGACAAAAATGGGAGAAGAAAATCAGCTGAAAATAGGAAAATAAGGGAACAAGTTTTTAGGAAAGTTATTTGCAGAATTCCTGATAGAAAAGTTCTAGAAGAAGAGCTTCCAGAAGCTCAGGGCATTGGTTGAGCCATCTGATCAGAACACCCAGAGGTCTGCCTTCTCATGAGACTCTCATCACCATCTTGCCCAATCCTGTTGTTTCTCCTTCCAAACTCTGGCCTGAGCATGGGCAACATTGGCTCTACTAATCAAGACTGTAATAGACTTGAATATCAGAGATATTTAATAATAAGTAAAATTATCATCAAATTTAAAACAATATTGTTTTTTAAAAGATTTATTTGAAAGGCAGCGTTAGAGAGAGAGGGGAGAGGGAGGGAAGGAGACAGGGAGAGAGAGAACTACATCTGGGTCTCCCACATAGGCGCCAGGGGTCTAAGTACTTGGACCATCTTCTGCTGTCTTCCCAGGTGCATTAACAGGGAGCTGGATCAGAAGTGGAGCAGATGGGACTCTAGTGCCCATGTGGGAAGCTGGCATTGCAAGTGACAACTTAACTCACTGGGCCACAACACCAGCCCCTATCTTAGGTTTACTATATTATCATTCCAATAATGATGCAATTTTACCCTGTGCTTTCTTCCTCCTAATCCACGTTTACCCCTTGAGTTGCTTCCTCACCACAGAGCTTCACAGGAGAGTATCTGCAAATGCTGCTGGCATCCTAGGGTCTAGCAAAAACATAGATTTCAGCCCTCCCAGGGAGAGACCGGTTCCTGGTTCCTGTCTTGCTGAAGGACTTGGGGTGCCTACCCGTCCCAAAAGATGCCCTGTCCTCTACTCCTCTACATCCCAGAGACCTGCCCTGGTTGTCGGCTGGCTTCACATTATAACTTACAGTAAAATGATACCCTGGCCATGCAATGAACTGAATTTCTGTTCCCCAAGAACTGTATCCTCAATAAGGTTATTTTCTTGTTGGGATAGTGAAAACTAGAGAAAAACAGTAAGGATCATGAAGGCCTTTAAGGTGGAAATGTTGGGAACCAGAAATAGGGAACCACTCCTTTTTGTTTTGCTTTGGTTCCCAAAGGACTCCAGGGCCCTTCATTTGCTATTCCTCAAGCAGCTGGAACCTGAATTGTTACTGTCTTCTCTGGATCACCTCAATAGAGAATGCAACACGGAAAGCTACTAGAAGAGAGGAGTGTGTCCTCTGAAACTCGACACTTCTAAAAATAATGTGTCCCCTACCTCTCCGTAAGGAGCAGTTTGGACGCCGGAGTCCCCGCGTGACGTGGTTAACGTAGAGTGACAGTGTGCTGTGGGAAGGAGTCGTTGAAAGCATGCCCAGTGGTTTCGGAGACACAACCCAGATCACACTCACAAGTCCTTTGATGTTGTTTACTATTGCACCCTGCAAAGTGACAGTATTTCTAGTGGACTCTTGGGAAAATGGGCATTTCTTACTGTTTCCACAGCAAGGAGCCTGTGTTACTTCTCAGGCTCATCAACCATAAAATGATAGGTTCAGACTGGTTGATCTCTAGGTTGTAAAGTTTTGACATCTCTTTCAGCCCTTTGTGTTAGTTCACTTAAAAAAAAAACTCTATGCATACTCGTATTATGGTAACAATTGAACTTTAAAATGTGGGATAAAATGCTACCCATAATTTCGTAACAGCAAATTTTTTTCTATGAAGTTGTTTTGTTCTTGTTAACATGCACTTACAACAATAACATATTTGAAGTCAAATAATTGATTTAATTATGTATTCTTTTCTCTTATAAGAACTTTCTGTGTTTTTTCCTATTAAATATAATTTTTGGTGTTACATAACATTCCATTAAATTAGCATACGTTGATTTACTTCACATTATGTCAACATTAGAGCTTTGGCTCTCATTTTTCTCTATCGCAGAAATGCTGAAATAAACACCTGGGGCATGTGACTCTTCAAATATGTGTTTGAGTTATTTCTTTAGCTCCAAGAACTGGGCCAAGTTTTCATGGCTCTTCAATCGCGTTGCCGTATTGCTCCTCAAAAGGGCTAAAGAAATCTACCCCGTCAAAACCAGGCGGTTAAAAACCCTGGTTTCACCGTGTCCCTGCCACAGGGGTGTATGTGAATGTGTTGTTCCTTTGATGGATATGTGGCCTTTTAAAAGCTGCCCAGCTCAGAAGCTTCTGCTCTCTGTTGTTTTGTTTTCCTTGGTCATCATCCCTCCCCTCCCCTTCTCACTGCGACCGTCCCTTGAATCCAGAACTAGTTCTTACACTAACATCTGTGCCACCCTGAGGGCGTATCGCGGCTTGTCACCTACTCACAGAGATTAATTTCTCCTTCAGATGTTTGTCCTTCAGCTTCCTTTTTGCTAAAAGGCCTCAGGATGTAGTGGTCTGCTACCCCTGAAAATGACCCAGCATGCAGCCCACTGGCGCAGGCTTCCCCTCATCATTGTACTTGTGGTTCCAGGGGATGGGTTTTTCTTTGCTCACAGTCTCTGCTGACACCTGACCTTTCCCAGTAGAAACAATGTAAATGACACCAGGATTTGAGTGACAGGTGGGATGGTAGATAATCCACAGCCCTGTTAGCAGAGTCTGCCTTGCTGTTCCAGTATGTAAATAATGATGGGGGATAGGAAGCTCTATTTTACCTACATTCAGGGTTTTTTTTTTTTTGTAATTATTAATTTATTTGAGAGGCAGAGGAACACACAGAGAGAGAGGGACAGAGAGAGAGAGAGAGAGGTCTGCCATCCACTGGTTCACTCCCCAAATGGCTGCAACAGCCAGAGCTTGGCTGATTTGAAGCCAGGAACTTCTTCTGGGCCTCCCAGGTGGGTGCAGGGCTTCAAGCACTTGGGCCATCTTCCAAAGCTTTTCCAAGAGCATTAGCAGGGAGCTGGACGGTAAGTGGAGCAGCCAGGACTCGAGCCGGTGCCCATATGTGATGCCAGTGCTACAGGCAGAGGCTTAATCTACTATGCCACAGTTAGTCCCACCTACATTTAATTTAAAATGGTTTTTACAAAATTTGTTTGAGAGCAACAGAGAGAGCTCCTACCTGCTGGGTCACTCTCCAAATGCCCACAATGTCTGGGGGCTTGGCACAAGGCAAAGAAAGGAGCCAGGAACTCAATCCAATGCTCCTAGGAGCATTATGGCAAGCATACAGTCACTAGAGACATCACCACTGCCTCCTAGGAATTTGTATTACCAGGAAGTAGGAGCCAGACCCAGAAACTGAACCTGGTCTGATGGGTATGTGGGCATCCTAACCCACTAAGCTAATTGCCTGCCACATACACTCAACTTCCAAAACCATTTTAGAATGTTTTGTCTACTCTATCCATTATCTCTTCCTTCCCCTACCACTCCACTCCTTCTACAAACTTTTTTTTTATTATTTCTTTTTTTTTTTTTTTTTTTTGACAGGCAGAGTGGACAGTGAGAGAGACAGAGAGAGAAAGCTCTTCCTTTGCTATTGGTTCATCCTCCAATGGCCGCCGCGGCCGGCACGCTGTGGCCGGCACACTGCGCTGATCTGAAGGCAGGAGCCAGGTGCTTATCCTGGTCTCCCATGGGGTGCAGGGCCCAAGCACTTGGGCCATCCTCCACTGCACTCCCAGGTCACAGCAGAGAGCTGGCCTGGAAGAGGGACAACCGGGACAGAATCCGGTGCCCCAACCGGGACTAGAACCTGGTGTGCCGGCGCCACAGACGGAGGATTAGCTTAGTGAGCCGTGGCGCTGGCTTTTTTTATTATTATTATTATTTCTAAGGTCTTCCTTCCGTTGGTTCATCCCCCAAATGGCCGCTACGGCCAGAGCTACACCAATCCGAAGCCAGGAGCCTAGAGCTTCCTCTGGGTCTCCCATGTGGGTGCAGGGGCCCAAGCACTTGAGCCTCCTCCACTGCCCTCCGGGGCCACAGCAGAGAGCTGGACTGGAAGAGGAGCAGCTGGGACTAGAATCTGGTGCCCATATGGGATGCTGGTGCCTCAGGTGGAGGATTAACCAAGTGAGCCACAGCTCCAGCCCCCCTCCTACAAACTTACACAAGAATTTAGTGACATTTATGTGAGGGGACTTCAAAAAGTTCATGAAAAAATGAAATTAAAAGGTAAGTTTGGGGCTGACGTTGTGGCTTGATGGGTTAAGTCACCTCGGATTACTGGTTCAAGTCTTGGCTATACTACTTCTGATCCAGCTCCCTGTTAAAGCACCTGGAAAAGCAGGAGAAGATGACTAAATAAATGGGCCTATGCTACCTATGTGGGAGACGTAGAAGGAGTTTCAGTCTCTTGGCTTCAGCCTAATCCAGCCATGGCCATTGCAACCATTCAGGGAGTGAACCAGTGAATGGAAGAATAATCTCTCTCTCTCTCCCTCCTTCCCTCACTCACTTTCTCCCTGTCTTCCCCCTTATCCTGTGTCACTCTGCCTGTCTAATAAATAAGTAAATCTTTAAAAAAATTTGTTTTGGTGCATAGTTTTCATAATATGCATTTTGAACTTTTTTGAAGGCACCTAGTACATAACAAATTATACAGCTATAGTTGGGCACCAATGTTAGGCATATCAATAGTTATTTCCTTTGTCTTATTTTCAAAACTAATGACATACAATTCTGAAATCTCAATTGTGACTTTGGTTTTCATGTATACACATCTGGTAAGTCAGATGAGGACGGGCAAAGAGTTGGGTTAAACAGAATGGAGGCTGCAGGGTCGGGGTTAAATGTTACAGTCAGGGTCATAATATATTTTGGTAAATAATAGCTCACAATTATTGTTCTATTGTGTTTAGTTACAAGTAAAAACGGCCTCTCAAAACAGACACTTAAACAAATAATGGCTTCAATCTTTCTAAACAGAATGAAGTATGTAAGCTAGGATAGTGTGGCAGGTCCACAGTGAACTCTGGGACCAAGTCCTTTCTAGGATTCTGCTTTACTATTCTTAGCTCGAGACTTTTATCCTCTAAGGTGTGTCATCATTTTGATTCGGATTCTTGTTTATAGCCCTTGCCCATATACCTGAGGAACAGTGGCTTTTCTACCTGCTACTCACTGAATTCTTTATTTAATGGCGCGTTAAGCTTGTGATTATAAAGAAAATTAGAAGTATGTCATTGTAAAAATTAAGAGAAATAACAAAAGAAGGTGGAAGGCTGGGAGTGCAGGCGGGAGGATGGAGGGGGATTATCACCATGCTCTTAAAACTGGATATATGAAATACAAAAATTTATTGCAAAAATTAAAGGAAAAACAGAAAGGAAAGAAGGAGGGTGGTTTGAGGGAGAGAGGAAGAGAGGGAAGTATGGTTATCTTCTTAGAACTGTATCTATGAAATACATGAAATCTGTTCTCTTTATATTGATAAAAATTAGAGAAAAAAATGTCATATCTGTGCTTGGCTAAGGTCTGATCCAGGTGACAAAGAGATGGGAAGAGGACATAGTTCTATGTCAGAAGGCTGTCTCCCTTCTGAAGGAAGCCGAAAGTTCCTCCCAACTCCTCCTTAAATCTCGTCATCTACCACTTGGTCAATTGATCACTTTCTGCTGCACAAGTTGAGAAATGTAGTGGTTTTATTTTTGTTATTATCCTACATACAGTATTTCCCTCAAGAAAATCACATTTTAGTGAAAGAGTTGGGGATAACAGTTATTTCATAGGAAAATAGCTGTCTCTATCAAAGTTTGGCAATTTGCTTTTTGTAATCAAAAGGAAAAACAAAAAAACGAGAAGAAAGAATTTTTGAATGTTTTCTCCATCAAGAAATGAGAAATGATTGTAGAGACTGCTATGTTTTGTCCCTGATTTGGACATTACACAATGTAAACATCACATGGTACCCCACATATATGCACAGTTTATGTGTACCAAGTAAAGAGAATTTTTTTTAAATCGCTAATTTGATCTGTTCAACCTATCTTTGAATAAAATGGGGGTTGGCACCATGGTGCTGCCAATTAAGCCACTGCTTGTGACACTGCCATCCCATATCCAGGTGCCAGCTCAAATCCTGACTACTTTGCTTCTAATCTACGTCCCTGCTAACATGCCTGGGAAAGCAGAAGATGATGGCTCAAGTTCTTGGGCCTCTATTACCGAAATGGGAGACCTGGATGTAGTTCCCATCTCCCAGCTTTGGCCTGGACCAACCCCAGTTGTTATAGCCATCTGGGGAGTGAACCAGCAAATGGAAGATCTCTCTCTCTCTCTCTCTCTCTCTCTCTCTCTCTCTCTCTTCCTTCCTCCATCCCTCCCTTCCTCTCTCTCTCTCTCTCTCTGACTCTCTCTCTCTCTGTTATTCTGTCAAATAAATAAATAAATAAAATCCTTTATAAAAATGATTCTATTAGGGTAAAGGTTCCTTCTTACATAAAAGTGTCAAGAGCCACCTGCCACAGAATGCCTGTGTGGGAGGGACTGCAAGGTGTCACGGGTTTCTGGGAATCTGTCAGATATTCATGCAACTTTTGCTTGAACAATTCCAGTGCAAGGAATCCCACTACCTCACAAAGCTTCCTATTCCATTCTTGGCTAATTTTAATTATTTAAGGTAAAAACCATAAAGAGTGAAGAGTAATAGCACACTGATGATATTTGCACCTATTGGATGAAAACATATATAATATACACTCCTTTCCCAATCCTATTGTGGGACAGTCATTCAAATAATTGAAGACAAGTGTCACGCTCACAACTCTGCAAAAATATCATTTGCTCCTGTAACACTCCATTTGCTATCGATATTGCTTGGATACATTATGTAGCATTTAAATTTTCCCATTTTCAAATGTGTGTCATTATTTGCAAAGAGTGTATGTTTTAAAACCCTATGAGTCTGCCCTGAACTTGTTCTAAAAATATTTTTTTGCAATCTTTGGTTTCCTCTCCTATTCACTCACTGATTTTCAAGCTCATTTACGAAAAGAGAAAACACGATCATATGAACATCAACAAAAACATTTGAAATGATTTCCACTCACCAGAGCAAGCTGTTTTGGCTGATTGTCATTTGCCAGTACATCTCAGTTTTTCTCCCCCTTCCTTTCTCTGATCTAGCACTTCTCAGTGTTCTCTTTGTTTCACAACATTTTGCTTTTTTTTTTTTTTTTAGATTTATTTATTTATTTGAAAGGCAGAGTTACAGAGAGAGGAAGGGAGAGACAGAGAGTTCTTCCAAATGACCTCAACTGCTGGAGATGGGCCAATCCAAAGCCAGGAGTTTTTCTGGGTCTCCTACATGAATGCAGGTGTTCAAGCACTTGGGTCATCCTCCACTGCTTTCCCAGGTGCATAAGCAGGGAGCTGGATCGGAAGTGGAGCAGCTGGGACTCGAACCAGCGCCCATATGAGATGTCAGCCCTGACGGCGCCAGCTTTACCTGCTATGCTACAGCACAGGCCTCAACATTTTGCTTTTTGTTCTGCATTCCTGTTGTCTCTGCCTCTCAGTCTGTCATTTGTCCTCTGCTTTGGGGTCACAGCTCTCACGTCTGTTCAAGGCACCTTCATAATCTTTACTGTTTCCTCTAGTTTATTTTTAAGATTTATTTATTTATTTGAAAAGCAGAGTTACAGAGAGGCAGAGGCAGAGGCAGAGGCAGAGAGAGAGAGAGAGAGAGAGGAAGGTCTTCTATCTGCTGGTTCACTCCCCAAATGGTCACAACGGTCAGAGCTAAACTGATCCAAAGCCAGGAGTTAGGAGCTTCTTCCAGGTTTCCCACATGGGTGCAAGGGCCCAGGGACTTGGGCCATCTTCTACTGCTTTCCCAGGCCATAGCAAAGAGCTGGATCAGAAGTGGAGCAGCTGGGGCTCAAACCAGCATCCATATGGGATGCTAGCACAGAAGGCGGTGGCTTTATCCACTACGCCACCATGCCAACCCCTCCTCTAAGTTTTACAACATGTAAAAATTCTATATACTCCCATTCTGACATGTTGCAAGCACGAGCTATCATGCCCACTTCTGTGGGGAGATCTAAAATTCCATTAGGAAAAGAAATGAAGTAGTATGGATTCCAGCAGTGTCCCTGGATCAGCATTGGTTAAATAAAAAAAAAAAATTTTTTAATTTGCAAATCTGGCAGATAGCCTGTGGTATGGACCAGTGAGGTCTCCTCCCCTTACTCTCTTTGCAGAAAGGGAAGAGGGAGGAATTTGTCTCTCAAGATGTCATCAGCATTGCTGCTTAGGACCCCTTAGTAGGCAGGAGAGCCAAGTCTGTGGTGTCACTGAGCCACTTGACCGAGTCCCCAGGAGGAACCAGCTTCCTTCCAACACTTGTCGCCAGATAACAGTATCACGTGGTGTCCCCAAAACGAGATTGTTCTTTATCCATTTGGGCAAAAGCACAAGAAGATGCTGACTGAAATGGTCGGGAGCAAACAGGAACACTGGTTTCTTTATCTTTTGGGTTCTGCCTCCGCCTGTCCCACAGTGAATGACTGAAGATAGGAGGCGCCCTCACAGCACAGGGCCAACAGAGAGCAGGTAGCTAGCTCCGCAAAAAGCAAGACCCAAACTCAAACCGAAGTCTGAAGAAGGAAGTAGTGATGAGGGCCTCGCTTACATTCGATCCAAACTCTGGAAGTGTACTTTTCAAGGACCAGGGACTAGAAGTCTTTTGGGTAATGCTGTCAGTATTTCAAAAGAGTGTATGACAAGACAGCCTAAGAAATGGAAAAGCAGGGTAGAACATTTGACTATGCATTAGTTGCATATGTAGAATCCATGGGCATGTTGTAGGTGTAAATGCACGCCATGGGTGGATAAAAAAGAGAACAGTACACTTTAACAATGGTTATCTCCAAGTGTGATGTTTTGGTGCTTTTAATTTTCTCTTTCATATCTTTCTGTAGTTTTCAAATTTTCTAAGTAAGTCTCTATCACTTTTAAACTGTATTTTATACATCATTAGTTGAAACAAAAATCGGTACAACTTTAAAAAGGGAATTTAAGACCTCCCAATTGTAATTCTGAGAATGTTTTCTATAGAAAAACACTAACCCACATGAAAAAAAAAATTGTCACAAGCACAAGGATATTTACCACAGTATCACTTTTGATAGAGAAGACTGAAAATAACCCAGGTGGCTATCAACACAAAAATTATAGTATTTTCAAACACAGAAATATTATGTAGCTATTGAAAACAATGAAAAAGCGATCTATTATGTGTAATCTGGAACAATCTCCAAAATAGTTTGTTAAGTAAAGAAAAAAAGGCGGGATGCAGAAGTATGGATATGCTCTCTTATCATTAGCATTAGAGAAGAAGCATATGTGGGGGTGCGTGTTGTGGTGTAGTTGGCTAGGCTAGCTTAAGGCTCTGCATTCCATGTCACAGCACCATTCTGATTCTCTGCTGCTCTGCTTCCAACATTGCCCCCTGCTAATGTGCCTGGAAAGCAGCAGGTAAGGACTCAGCTGGAGTCTCTGCCACTTACCCAGGAAACCCAGATGAAGCGCCTGGCTCCTGGCTTCACCCTGGCCCAGTTCCAGCTCTTGTGCCCTCAGGGGAGTGAACCAGCGGATGGATGCTTGCTTGCTTGCACACACACACACACACACACTCTCTCTCTCTCTGCCTTTCAAATAAATAAATACTTTCTTCTATGAAGCTTCTTCAAAAAGTTCATGAGAAATGGAATTAAAAGATACTGTCCATTTTCCATGGACTTTTTGAAGTACTCTCATACTTGCATTCAAAAAAGATACAGAAAGGGGTTGGTGCCATGGCTCAGTAGGTTAATCCCCAGCCTTCAGTGCCGGCATCCCATATGGGAGCCAGTTCTAGTCCCGGCTGCTCCTCTTCCAATCCAGCTTTCTGCTACGGCCTGGGAAAGCAGCAGAAGATGGCCCAAGTCCTTGGGCCCCTGCACCCACGTGGGAGACTGGGAAGAAGCTCCTGGCTTCGGATTGGCGCAGCTCCAGCTATTGCAGCCATTTGGGGAGTGAACCAATGGAAGGAAGACCTTTCTCTCTGTCTCTCCCTCTCAGTGTCTGTAACTCTACCTCTCAAATAAATAAAAAATCAAAAAAAAAAAAAAAGATACGTAAAACCTGAAAGGAACTTAGGGATCCAAAGAAAGGGTTGGGAAGGATCTCCTCAATAGCATATTTTCTCATATCTTTAGGTTTTCTACAAGTTGTATGTATTAATATTGTATCCTGTTTATTTGGCCACCTAATGGTATATATATATATATATATATATATATATATATATATATATATATTACAAAGAGAGAAGGAGAGACAGCAAGACTCTTCCATCTGCTGGTTTACTCCCCAAAAGGCTGCAATAACTGAGGGTGGGCCATATGAAGCCAAAAACCAGAAGCTTCTTCTGGCTCTCTCATGTGGTTGCTGGGGACCAAGAACTTGGTCCACCTTCTGCTGTTTTCCCAGGCATATTAGCAGGGAGCTGAGTTGAAAGTGGAGCAGCTGGGACTTGAACCAGAGCCCATATGGGAAGCCAGCCAGTACCACAGAACCAGCCCTACTTTGTCAAAGTTTTACTAGTACTTGTCATTGATTCATAGGAACATGGGTGTTCTCTGTTCATTTCATTTTAAAAAACATTAAGGCTTACAATAATATTCATCTTTATTAGTGTTTAGTTCTGCAAGATTAACAAAAGTATGCAGTTCTACTAATGTCATAATAAAACAAAATAAAATATGGAAAATTCCATAACTTCTCACAATTTCCTCTTTTACCTTTGTAGTTTAACATTTTAACCCACCCACCCCAGTCCCTGGCAGTCAAATTCTACTTTTTTGGACTATCTTTTAAGGACTCGTGAATTGTTTTTAATTGGAACATAGTTTTATTTTATAACAGAAATAATCTTTCAAGAAGGGAAGAGAAATGAGAGTGACATACAGATAGAAATAGAACAAGACACAGTGAGAGATTCTTTTTTATCACTTGCTAACATGCTGTTTACTAATATTGTTGTGCAAATGCCAAGTGGGTTAGTTGGAAAGGAAAGTTAACACTGAGGGTGAATTATTTATCATAATATCCAATCATCTATGAAAAGACTCTGGAACTAGTGACCTGGGGCCTTGTGCTCCCACTGAGAAATTATAGCAGTATTTTTAATTTCGTTACCATTTTAAAAATTTATTTGAGAGGCAGAGAGAGTGAGAGAAAGACACACACACACACACACAGAGTTGCCATCTGCTGGTTCACTCCCCAAATACCTGCAATAGTTGGGAACGGAGGAAAGCAAAAATCTGGGAACTCAATTCACGTCTCAAGTGGGTAGCAGGAACCCAACTGTTTGAGGCACTACCTCGCAGGGCCTGCATTATTAGCAAGATGGTATCAGGAGACAGAACTGGGAAGTCTACCAGGGAGTTCCAAGTTAGCACATGGGCATCTTAACTGCTACGCCTAACATGCCTGCCCCTAACACGTATTTTTATACCCATACCAACAGAAAATCGCTCAGGATTAAAAGAAATTCTTCTGGGGATGAGTTATAAGAAGCCCTTGTATTAAGACGCATTTTGGTGCACGTACACAGCCCTTAATTCAACAGGTACTCAGAGTAACAAGAGAAGGAGATGAACCCTGTATTGTCCTTCCCGTTTGATCTATGCAGAAAGTGAGGCCCTGAGAAGCCAGCTACCGGCTTCATCATCTCACTGCTAATCATCTCATTGCTCTTAGTCTGGTATCACTGGTCAGCTGGTAATGAGACTTTCCAAAGATATTTTTACAGCACAGAAAAAATTTGAATATTCAGACAACAGACATACGTTTATGAGACGCCAAGAGGAATACAAATGACCAGGATTCACTCAGACTAATGGACCGAACCATCAGCAGTGTGGCAGAGTTAATTGTGCCCCCCGTCCCGTGTGCATACTTGCACAGGGCATATGCAATCTTCAAGTGGTCTAATGATGGCCTCTCTGCTGTGACGGGAAACCTGTTGTGCTTCCTTGTCTGAAATGCAGGGCTGGGGGCTCCCAAAGTCCTTGTGAGCATCTGTCACACGTCAAGAGCTTTTGTTGTCGCGAAAGGAGTTAAACGTAGGTTGTCATCTTTTCTGATTTTTCAGTGGACTTTCAGTGACATCCATACCATGTCTGCTTTTATACTGCATCTTTTCAAGTATTTTGCAAAAATCTTTTGCATTGTAATCTGAGAGTGCTTACTTGGCACAAGATTGTGAAAAGTTCCACCCTTCTTCAGCAGACAATGTTTGGTTGAGATTTATCATCTCAGGTGAAAAGGAAACTTAAAAGGTTGTGGCTCTATTAGTAGCTTCATGGTGTATCTCAAATGTGTCCCACCACACAGTGCTCCTAACACAAAAAGAACATTAAGGCCAAAGGACTACAACTAATACTATAACATAGTTGTTAGAGAATGAAGTTTTATGTCCAAAGTCTTAAAAGAAATAAGGCAACAAAAGATCATTTGGCTAAACAGCCATTTCCTCTACATCATTGTTTGTATTATAAATGTAGAAAATGTAAAAAGGACATCTGTGCCACTGAGTAAATAATGTTTGACAAATATTTATTCAGTGGTATTTAGCATGTGCTGAATAGTGATAGACAAGATAGACAAATGGCTACTCTCACAAAGCTAGTAATATTCAGTCAGATATTATTCAAATACTCGAGGAATTACTTCATACAATTCTGTAATGTACATGGAGCTGTGAGAACCATATGCTATTGATGATTTTATAGGTCAAGATGACTTAATGCCAACAATTTTGTATGGTTTAATATACAATCATGTGCCAGATAATGGATACTTAGTCACTGAAAGATGACATATATTGAGTATGAAGATAGTCCTATTAGGTTCTATCACCTATTGACACTGTGGCCGTCTTGGTTAGTTTAAGTGCTCTAAGGTCATCGTACAATGATGAGCTCACCTGGAAATGATGCATTTCTCAGAACACAGCCCATGGTTAAGTGTCTATATGACAGGCTAGAATGGGGGAGTCAAATCAGGGTAAACATACCCCAGAAAGTGAAACTTGAGATGTTCTATGGAGAATGAGGGGCAGCTAGCTTTGTGCAGGGAGGTACGACGCATCCCGGGCACAGAGGCCATTCTGTGTGTAACCAGAAACATGGGGAGGACTTTATGAGGAAGAAGAGCTGAACTCTGGCTGGGAGAAATGGAGAAGAGAATGAAGGCAGGAGGAGCAGCTCCAGACGAAGCTCGGGAATCAGGTATTACTAGGTGACACCGTGAGTGTCTTGTCAGAATTTTTATTTTGGATTTTATCCCAAGACCAGTGGAAATTCATCCAAGGCTGTAAGTTCTGACAGAGGATGAACAAGAAATTGTGTCCAGGTTCCCAAGGTTATTTAAGAAAAGCATCTCCTCTTGAATCACCTGATTGAAATACCCAAGTATGCCAAGGTGACCTTCGCCAAGTTGACCTTCGCCAAGTTGGCCTTTGTAAGGTCACTTGGCTGGATTAAAGACAGAGATCAGTAGACAGTTCTGGAGGATACCTGCCAGGAAAGGATGCAACATCAGTGTCATTTGGAAGGCAATGAGATGAGCAAGCAACGTCTACAGGAGTCCCCTCATGGCATGTGCTACATGTGGCTGGAAGGGGTGAAGGCTTGAGACTCTGAAGACATTATGTATGTCACACATTTTAGTAAGCAAGTGCATTAGGGGTAGAGTGCAGGTGAAAGAGGGAACTCATGGATCTCAGTCCAGGCCTCCCACGAGAGTGGCAGGGACTCAACTACTTGAGCCATCTCCTGCTGCTCCCCCAGTGAGTATTAGCAGGAAGCTGGAGTCAGGAGCCAGATCAGGTATTGGAAAAACATACTCTGATATGAGATTCAGGTGTTTTAACTGACATCTTAACTGTTATGCCCAATGCCCAACCTCAAACCCATATTTTAATGATAGCACTCTGCAATGGTGTCATGCTGTTTGCCTGCTCAGGGTGCTTCTCTACAATAAGGCTATGTGGGCAAGCTGTAGGTCTTTGGGGTGCCTTGATTATGAGGGAGAAAAGGAGTTATCAGATTTTATACTTGAAGAATCCCTTACAATGCAGTGTGTGGTTTACATACATATGAGCTTGCTTTGCCCTCACAATATGTTTGTAATAGTTAACAGTATGGGTCAGGGCATTGATGTCCAGAGGTCAAGTTCATTTCTCAATGTTAAATGCCTAGTGGCAGAGGTGAGATCAAATTTGGGATCCTCTGAAACAGAGTTTGGTGCTTTCAATTCTCATATATGTCACAAATGTGCCAAGGAACAACCCCACCCCCCAATCAGCCAAAACCTGATGGATTCAATCGCCCTGGTGCTTTGTTTTCCATTACAACCACATGGAGCTACAGGAAGGTTGATCATATTATTAAGTGCTAACTCACTGATGGTGTGAAAGGAGATGGGGAGTAGGGAGAGTGTTAGAAGAGGACCTGGCAACAATAGCAGTACAGTGGGATTTGCTGGCTTAGGCTTTGTGAGGCATGAGATGAATACAGCTTCAAGGGCCCCTTGTATGAAGAAGAATACAAAATTATAAATATAAATTATGAGGTACCAAGTGAATAGCGATTTTTTTGTTGACAGGCAGAGTTAGACAGTGAGAGGGGGAGAGAGAGAGAGAGAGAGAGAGAGAGAGAGAGAGAAACAGGGAGAAAGGTCTTCCTTTTTCCATTGGTTCACTCCCCAAATGGCCACTATGGCCAGAGCACTGCGCTGATCCGAAGCCAGGAGCCAGGTGCTTCCTCCTGGTCTCCCATGTGGTTGCAGGGCCCAAGCACTTGGGCCATCCTCCACTGCTTTCCTGGGCCACAGCAGAGAGCTGGACTGGAAGAGGAGCAACCGGAACAGAACCGGTGCCCCAACTGGGACTAGAACCCAGGGTGCCGGCGCCGCAGGTGGAGGATTAGCCAAGTAAGCCGTGGCCCTGGCCCAAAGTGAATAGTGATTTAACATGAAGAAAGAATTTCTTTTAAAATCTTAGATGCTGACCAAGTGACAGCCTTATAAAATTCAGAAAAAAAATCGCATGCTATTAAGTTCCCAATACCTTTATGAGACTTGTCCTTATCATTTTTAAGAATTAATTTTTTAAATTATTTATCTGACAATGATTTTGTAATATCTTTTTTCCATAGAGAAAACAGAAAGTGAATTAATCTTTACTATAGTTGACTGATTTTTTTTGTTGTTGTTACTGATACTTAAAAAAGCTTCTTTCAACTTCCCAGCTTATTTTGATAATGTCCTACAAATGTTTAGGGGTGCTTTTAGATTTCAGAAAATCTCTATTATGTTTTCTTCCTATATTAGTTGTTAAAGACACATTAGCTATCTATGGTACTAATTTAACTTTGTGCTCTACAAGCACAGGGATTCTGGTAAATTTAATTTCCTTCAACTTCTACAGAAAAAGAAAAAGCAGTTCGACCAATTTACAATAGCATGCAATGAATTATTATGTTTATTCTCAAAAGGACAGGATTTATAGTTTGAGTACAATGCTCTGGTCACTGTTCCACATGTCTGTGCCTGGTAATTTTCTGCTGGCCAGCTTCTGGCTCCATACTTGCTCCATCAACTGCTGATGTTTGTTGTGTCATGACACAACCTCTGGCCCTGCCCCTTCCCAGCCTGATAACACGTGAGTTAGCCCAGGAGGTTCTGGCACATTCCTGGGAGCCTCTCCTACTCTGTAAAAAAAACTGTGCTTTTACCTAGTTGTAGTTTAATTACTTCACCTTGAAAATTTTACATAAATGTGTGAGTAGCGTGTGAACACAGAGAAAGGACTCCTTTCAGGACATTGACAAAGGCCATGGTCAAGTTCCTCGGTAAAGGACTCAGTAGGTTAGTCTGCATCAGCTTTGTGGTGAATCACTGGAGCACAAGGACCTCTCAAAGCAATGCTGATCTAGTCTTATACTTTGTAATAAGGCAATATTAACCCAACCATGAGATTATAAAAGGGCCAGCACTGTGGCGCAATGGCATAGTGGGTTAACACCCTGGCCTGAAGCGCCGGCATCCCGTATGGGTGCTGGTTCAAGACCCGGCTGCTCCACTTCCTGTCCAGCTCTCTGCTGTGGCCTGGGAAAGCAGTAGAAGATGGCCCAAGTCCTTGGGCCCCTGTACCCACATGAGAGACCTGGAAGAAGCTCCTGGCTCCTGGCTTCGGATTGGCTCAGTTCCGGCAGTTGCAGCCAATTGGGGAGTGAACCATCGGATGGAAGACCTCTCTCTTTCTCTCTCTGCCTCTCCTCTCTCTGTGTAACTCTGACTTTCAAGTAAAATAAATAAATCTTTTAAAAAAAGATTATAAAAATTCTCAATATTAAATACACATGTATGAGGGGTCTTAAAAAAGTTCATGGAAATGTGTATTATGAAAAAACTATGTATGGATTTCAATTTTTTCTTTGCCACCAAAATAAACACATCTTTTCATTCCATTTTCTATGAACCTTTTGCAGTGCATATTGGTAATTGTCAGGAGGTTGGGAAACTAAGCACTATCTAATAAATGTGATGATTTTCTATCTAATTTTCAATCAGTTTGAAAGGGCAAATGAATCAGACTAGTCACTAGGTTATGCTTTTCTTATCTAGTTGTAAATCCTTTTCCATCTCTTATTTACTCTTCAGACAATTCTAAAAGGTAAGTGTTATTATCCCCATTTTACAAATAACGAAACTGAGGATCTTAGGGGCTTACGTAAGACTCATCCTGTTTGTAAATATTATTTTAATTAATCGTCCACCCACCAGACTCTCTAGCAGAGCAAAATCGCCAAGAAGAGGGTCCACCCTCCTTGGAATCTTGCATCAACAGTTCCTTCTTTCAGTAGAAACAAAACCAAACAAACTCCACTCCACCTCACCACTACCTTCTGCCCCAGTGATTTCTTAGAATTTGACACTAGATTATGCTGATGTTCTCATTTTCTTTCTCTTTTATTTTTTTAACAGGAGAGGGAAGTCTCTTCTCCCCTTGATCTTTAATTGTTGGGTCTCAGAGCTCTATTCTTGGACCCCTGCTAACTACAAATGCTCTCTATGGGTGATTTCCCAGGACTTGAGACACCATACATATGTTGGTATCTCCCAAATTTACATCTCTATTATAGCATTGCTCTGTAGCTCCCTATTGATATTTTTAAGACAGTCCACCAGTCTCTGCAAAATGGATTATCTGTGAGGTTTTCCAGCTTCATCTTCTATCACATTCTTCTTAATCCCTTGAACTGTCATGCTAACCTTCTCTTAATATCTTATATATTCTAATTCAAAGCCTCACGTTCCTTCTTCCTTAAATACTTTCACATGCCTTACATACTTACTTATCCCCCAAGTCTCAGTTTAAATGTTATTTGTTTACAGATACCATCTTTGATCTCTTCCCATTAGGAAGGATAGTGTGTGTGTGAGTATGTGTGTGTGTGAGTTTGTGTGTGTGGGAGGCGGCAATGTTGTGGCACAACAGGTTAAGCCACTACTTGTGTTGCCAGCATTCTGAATCAAAGTACCAATTCCTGTCTTGGTTGCTCAGCTTCCCCCGGATACACCTAGGAAGGCAGTGGAACATGGTCCTAGGATGTGGCTCTCTGCCACCCAGGTGGGAGAATAGGATGGAGCTTCTGTCTCCTGGTTTCAGCCTGACCCAGTCCTTGCTCTTGCAGCCATTTGGGGAGTGAAGCAGCAGGTGGAACATCTCTCTCTGTCTCGTCATCTCTCTTTGTCATTCTGTCTTTCAAGTAAATAAAACTTAAAGCAAAAAAAAAAAAAAAAAAGAAGAGTAGGAATCCAATTCTATATTTTTTCCATGACTGTTATTCTATCAGTTGATACAGTCAATATTATTTTTGACTACAAATGTCAAAGATTCAACTGTAGTGGACTAAATGCACTTTTTAAAATTCTCTTATGTAAAAAAAGCCAGTGAGAAAGCATTCTGGAGTTGATATGTTAGTTCCACAAAGTTGTCAGAATCCTAACTTCCCACTACTCTCAAGGTTACATCATTGTTAACATTTCTCTTCATGTATTTGAAGGTGATATTAACATCTTCTACCAATTAATTAAGCAAGCATTTCTTTTTAAACATTTTTTAAAATTTATTTACTTGATAAGCAGAGATAAACAGAAAGCGCTCCCCTCTGCTGGTTCACTATCCAAATGCCCACAATAGTCCAACATTGCTGCAGTAGCTCCAAGTGTTGCATCAGAATTTTAGGAAGGGAAGAAAGCAAAAAGGACTCTTCCTCGAAGTCATCTCCCTTTACAAAATCTTCATGGAATCCTCGCTGAACACTTACATTTCATCTCATTGGACAGAACTTAGTTGCAAAGCCACATCTACCCACAGAGGAGGCTAGGAGATTTGGTCTTTTAATCAGGCACAATTAAAGGGTTCTGCTCCTAATGAAAATTGGGAAAATGCTATGCTAGTGTAGGCAATTGGCAGTCTGCCACACCTTCCAGTATACTGTATCCCACTGTCTTTTTAAATTATCTGTTTAATTGTCTGAATCCCCCACTAGGTTGAAAGCTCAAAGGAAGGGAATGTCGTACTCATTTTTCTTATCCTAACACCTAGCACAGTGGCTTCCACTAATAAGTGCTTAATGACAATTTAGTAAACAGATGAATTAATTGTTATGAGAAAATGATTCTTGCCATCAAGTGAATTAATATATTCTATATGTGCTCAAGACAAAAGAGCCTTTCCACTTTGTAGACGGCCAGAGGAGGAGGAAGGGCACAAATGGCCACACAATTACGTAATCGAGTCAAATTAGATCTTGGTTTATAAAAGCAGGACATGCTGAAGAAAACCTTCGTTGGGTGAGCTCAATAAAAGGGAAATGAATCTTCAAACATATGTTAACTCATGTCTATTTATGGTGAAGACAAAAAGTAAATGGAAGAAGATATATTATGTACATTCTTGAACATTTATGGCTGTTTAAAAACTTCAGCATTTTATTTTCAGCAAACATTATCATCTCTATTGCTATCCTAAATGGTTTCTAATCCTTTCTTGGCGCTAATAGTTTGGGACTATACATTCTGAGGATTTGTATTAATCATTTGTTTTCTTTCTCACTTATTTCTTCTGACAATGTGTAACTAATGCTCTGGTCAAGGACACACAGCAATAGCCTGTGGTTCCTTGAGGAGCAAGTTCAGAAGGTCTCGGCTGGAATTCAGTGGCTGCAGTGAGCAACATCAGCCTCAACATCAACATCGTGCTGCTCTCCCTCCTAAGCCAGGTTATGACACGGAGAGGCCATGCCTTGATTTTAAACCATAGTCATAAAATCCAGCATTTAAACATTCCTGTGAGATCATTACAGACTCCAAGAATACATATTTACATGTTGACTTAATCCATAGGATTCTGGCTGTTTTAAACAACGTAACTTTCCCTTGCAACTTAAAGATCTCTGAGTGCCTTAATAGTTCTGTTCAAGATCTCTGTTTTAGGATGCATTCTGCTCCAAGATGAATGAAGACAAATGAGATCAACGGATGAGTTGGTGACCCAGGGGAAGAGAGTTCCAAGACCTTGTGCCTCCAGCAGCACTCACAGATGTCTTCCAATTCCACATCAACCAAATCCCACTAGAACCTAGGAAATAGTTTCAAAGATGGATACTAATCTAATCCAACATTTGGTTTTATCTTCCCATGTGCCATATAGCAGCTCAAAGGGTACAGCACTAGTCAGAACAGGCCTAGCCCCCTACAGCCAGCTCAGAGGGTGCTATGGTAAACCCAAGTTAGCAAGGGAACATTTAGGGTGTGAATGGGGGAAGGGGATTGGGCAACGAACGAGTGCTGTGCAATTAACTGCTTCTAGCCCTTTTAATGTCTTCCTTTACTATGAAATTACTTCCTTTGGGGCATACTTTCCCATCTAGACTCTAAGTTCTTTAAAGTTTAAGTTGATGCTTCATGATGCTGACTACATAGTCAATGTCTAATTGCCATTTGTTTTTGAACTAAGGATTGGAAATGAGAATTAGAAAACATTAAAGGACATGGAGTTTATAGCATACATAGTTAACATTTCTCTTCAAATATACATATATATATATGAGTGTGTGTGTGTGTATATATATATATATAAATTTACTTGAGAGGTAGAGTTACAGAGAGAGGGAGAGACACAGAGAGAGAGTCTTCCATTCATTGGTTCACTCACCAAATGGCCCCAACATGGGGAGCTGGACCGATCCAAAGTCAGGAGCCAGGAGCTTCTTTCAGATCTCCCATGTGGGTGCAGGTGCCAAGGATTTGGGCCATTTTCTACTGCTTTCCCAGGCCATAGCAGAGAGCCAGATGGGAAGTGAAACAGCAGGGACCCAAACCAGTGCCATATGGGATGCCATTGCTACAGGTGGAGGCTTAGCCCACTATGCCACAGCGCCAGCCACTCTCTTCATGTATTTTAAGGTGATATAAAATCTTACCTTAGGTGCCAGCACTGTGGTGTAGTGGGTAACGCTGCCACCTGGAAGAAGCTCCTGGCCTCTGGCTTGGGATCAGCCCAGCTCCAGCCGTTGTGGCCATTTGGGGAGTGAAACAGCCAATGGAAGACATCTCTCTCTCTGTCTCTCAGCCTCTGCCTCTCTGTAATTCTGTCTTTCAAAAAATACACAAGTCTTTAAAAATACATAAATAAAAATCTTTCCTTAACATTTTTTTGCCAATTAAGCAAGCATTTCATTTTAAACATTTTTAAAATTTATTTATTTGAGAGGCAGAGATAGACAGAGCGAGCTCCCCTCTGCTAGTTCACTACCCAAATGCCCACAATAAACAAAGAACTCAGGCCAGATCTTCCATGTGGGTGGCAGGAACTCAACTACTTGAACCATAATCACTGTTCTCCACGGTCTGCTTAGAAGAAGCTTTTTCCATTCAAGATAAGTCATTTTTTTTCCCTAATTTTTTTTTTTTATTTGACAGAGTTATAGACAGTGAGAGAGAGAGACAGAGAGAGAAAGGTCCTCCCTCCATTGGTTCACTCCCCAAATGGCTGCCACAGCCGGAGCTGCGCCGATCCAAAGCCAGGAGCCAGGTGCCTCCTTCCAGTCTCCCATGCGGGTGCAGGGGCCTAAGCACCCAGGCCATCCTCCACTGCCCTCCCAGGCCACAGCAAAGAGCCGGACCAGAAGAGGAGCAACCGGGACTAGAACCCAGCACCCATATGGGATGCTGGTGCCGGAGGCGGAGGACTAACCAAGTGAGCCATGGCGCCGGCCCCTTTTCCTATGGTTTCTATAATCTTTCAAATTATAGATTAAAATAACCTGAAATTTACACTGCTGCTATGAAGTAGTTTAATTTTCTAGGGGGTTATTCATTTTTGCTAAAAACATTATTTTCTCACTAATTTGAAGAGATACTTTAATATTTGCTGTTCTGAAGTTATTGGTAAATACTTGTAGCTAGTTCAGAGACAAATATTTATGGTGATTTTAGCCACTAGCAAATCTTGATTTAGTTTGATAGTGTGTGGAATTTTATTTTGAAAGCTAAGACCATGGGAAAATGGTAGTAAAGACTGTTTATATTTTTTTATGAAATAATTCTAAAGATACCATCAGTTTTACTAATCTGCTGTGAAATACATAGATATGTATATGGTCAACATTTTATTGTGTCTTGTAACTACATTTAAAATTGAAAATATATTTGCTGTTGTAAAATATTTTTCAAAGCTTGATGTCATCTTTTACAATAGTCTTTGTTTTTTAATAGTCAGGAATACAAAATAATCAAGTTCCTATGAATAAATGCATTTTTTATTTCCTATATGTTTGGGAGTAAGACAAATGTTTAATTATCACTTAATAATTTGTAGTTACCTGCTTTAATTGTTTAACTGACCAAGAAATTTTTTTCTATGCTATCTATGTACCATTTCAGAGATTAGTATATGACCCCCTTTTTGCTATATTTTAAAAGCAGTTATATTAGTAAGAACTTTGTAAATAAATACCTAAAACCCAAATATAATTAAAAAAAATTGCTGTTCTGGATTTTGGAATCTATCCTCTTTTTTTGCCATATCATGTATTTTTAAGAACTGCTCTATTGAATATAATTGATATTCCAAAATGCATATCAATTTAAATTTCACAATTTGTTGAGTCCTGACATGAAAATATCCAAGAAGCTACCAACACCATCAGATAAACTGACACACCACTTTAAAAAGCCTCCTCCTGCTCCTTAGTAGTCCTCCTGCCCCTGACTCCAGGCAATAGCTAGGCAGCTTTCTGTATGAATCAATTCACTTTTCTTGAATTTTGTACCATACAATATATACCCTAGTTTTGGGAAGGGGGGATTCTTATTTGCTTTTTGTAATAATTTATTTGAGGCTGGCACCACGGCTCACTAGGCTAATCCTCCGCCTGCGGCGCCGGTACCCCGGGTTCTAGTCCCGGTTGGGGCGCCAGATTCTGTCCTGGTTGCTCCTCTTCCAGGCCAGCTTTCTGTTGTGGCCCGGGAAGGCAGTGGAGGATGGCCCAAGTGCTTGTGTGCCTGCACCTGCATGGGAGACCAGGAGAAGCACCTGGCTCCTGGCTTCAGATCGGCACAACGCTCTGGCCATAGCGGCCATTTTGGGGGTGAACCAATGGAAGAAAGGAAGACCTTTCTCTCTGTCTCTCTCTCTCTCACTATCTAACTCTGCCTGTCAATAATAATAATAATAATAATAATAATTTATTTGAAAGGCAGAGAGTGACAGAGACAGAGATCTCCCATCCCCTCATTTGCTCCCCAAATGCCAAACCCAGGAGCCTGGAACTCAATTCAGGTCTCCCATATGGGTGGCAGGGAGCTAACCATTTGAGTCATCATCTGCTGCCTTCCAGGGTATGCACTGGTAGGAAGCTGGAATCAAAAGCAGTGTCAAAGCTTGACCCCAAGGCACTCTGATACGGGATGTGTTCACGCCAAGCAGCGTCTTAACTGCTACATCGAATACCCACTCCTGTTTCTGTCCAATGTCTGTCACTCAGCAAAATTGTTTGTATCATCCATGTTACTGTGTGTTTCAACTGTTCTTTCTTTATTACTGAGCGGTATTCCACTGTATGTATGATGGATTCCATCATATTTACCACAGTTTATCACTCACTTGTTCATGGATATCTGGGTTGTTTCCAACCTTTGGGTATTACAAAGCCCTAAGGAACATCTACATCCCCAGCTTTGTGTGGACATACACTTTCATTTCTCTAGAGTGAACACCTAGGAGAAGAATGGTTGGATTCACACATAAGCTTTAAATATATGCATTTTATTTAGAAGCTGTCAAACCTTTTTCAAGATGGCTATATTATTTTACATTCCTGCCACCAGCATGAGAGTGTTCTAGTTCTTTTGCTTTCCTGCCAGCATTTTTCCAGTCAGTTTTTTTAGTTTTAGACATTCTACCAGGTATGTAGAAGAATTTCATTTTGGCTTTAATTCACATTTCATTTTGGTTACATTTTATTGTGCTTTTTTGGCTATCCATATATCTTTGTTGAAGTATGCATATTCAAACACTTGCATTGAGCTGTTTTTCTTTTTAGTCATAATAATTATAATGAAGTATTAGTTATAATTTCATTCCATCTACAAAATTATATCTTTGTAGCTCTAAATTTCTTATTCTAAAAATTTAAACTATTACTTTTAGTTAATGATTTTTCTTAATAGTTTATATGTATAAAATTTTTAAAGTATAATTTTATACTTACTAATGATTATTATTTTGGATTTTGAATCTATTTAACTGAGATATTTTATGCCATATCATGTTATCTTAGTTTTTGCAGTTTTAGTGTTTTTTTTCATATATCAGTGCAATTTCTTATTATTCTCATGTATTTTCTTGTGGTAAAGTCTAAGATTATTCTGAAAATCTGAAAATTTTTAATAAATCAAAATTGAGTTATGTTTTTGGAAGAAATGAAATGTTTACAATATTAAATATTTCTGGGGCCGGTGCTGTGGCAAAGCAGGTAAAGCCACGGCCTGCAGTGCTAGCATCCCTTGTGGGTGCCAATTTGAGTTTCAGTTGCTCCACTCTGATCCAGCTCTCTGCTATGGCCTGGAAAAGCAGTAGAAGATGGTCCAAGTCCTTGGGTCCCTGCACTCACATGGGAGGACCCGGAGGAAGCTCCTGGTTCTTGGCTTTGGATCAGCACAGCTCTGGCCATTGAGGCCAATTGGATAGTGAACCAGCAGATGGAAGACTTCACTCTCTCTCTGTCTCTCCTCCTCTCTCTGTGTAGCTATGACTTTCAAATACATAAAATAAATCTTTTTAAAAAATTAAATATTCCTGTTCATCAAAATGGCTCCTCTCTTCATTTGTTTTTTTTTCTTTTTTTAAAGATTTATTTATTTATTTATTTGAAGGTCAGAATTATACAGAGAAGAGAGGGAGAAGGAGAAAGGGAGAGAGAGAGAGAGAGAAAGAGAGAGAGAGAGAGAGAGAGGGAGGTCTTCCATCCACTTGTTCACTCCCCATTTAGCTGCAACGGCCAGAGCTGAGCAGATCTGAAGTCAGGAGCTAGCCAGCTTCTTCCAGGTTTCCCATGTGGGTGCAGGGGCCCAAAGACTTGGGCCATCTTCTACTGCTTTCCCAGGCCATAGCAGAGAGCTGGATTGGAAGTGGAACAGCCGGGACTCGAACTCTTGCCCATATGGGATGCCGGCACTGCAGGTGGCAGCTTTACCCGCTACAGCACAGCACCAGCCCCTATTTGTTCAATATTTTGGATTTAAGCTCTAATGAATTTTATGCTAAGTGAGAAAACTTAGAGTCTTTGAGGCTTTAGAACTTTACATGAATTCATTCAATGTCAGTCAACCAAATTCACATAATTATAGACACTGAAGCAAAAAGACACTATGGATAATGCTGTCTGAAATCCTCACCAGCAAATGGGAAATACAGCACTTCTTTACTGACTGGGGCACGTTAACAGCTTCTGCTTCAGTAAGGCCAGCATCCTCAATGTGTATTGCATATGCCAAGGACCCTGTGATAAAAGCACCACTTTCCTACAAGTCATGATTTTAAGTGGGGGAGGTGGCTGGATCTGTCCAGTGTCAGCGTGGCACAAAAGCATGCACATGGAAATGTAAAGCGGATATTGTCTGATGGATGCGAGCTAGGACTTTCCTGGTCTGGGTGAGTCAGGAATGGGGACCCCTGAGGGAGAGAGATGGAAGCTGTAGAGCACACGGTTATGCTGGTGTTGCTGTAGGGTGGAATTACAGAAAGTAAAGGAGGCTTCTTTATCCTTTTATAAGAGTTTTAAAGAAATTGAGACCACAAAGGGGAGAGTGCAGGCTTTTCTAAATATCTAGTCCTTTCTCATTTAGTAGAGTGGTTCTTAACCTTTTATGGGTCAAGGTATCTTTAAAAATGTGATAAAAATATTATCAATCCTCTTTCTATAAAAAAAAGTGCCTACATTTTATACAATATTATAGTCTGTGGATCTTTTGAAACCCATCTGTGGGTTTCACAAGTCCTGCCATAAACCCTACAGATCCTTTGTAGACTCTTAGTTAAGAATTCCTAGAGAAGTAAGTAGTCTGCCAACTACGAAGTAAGGAAAACAAGAAGAAGGAATCACGTGTATTTATGTGTGAAGGTGGGAATAGAGGGTTCCAGGCTGGGGTGTGTTGATCAATATGAGACATTTTCTCTTAAAAAACTGAGTTATATTTCCCACTATCAAAAGAAAAAAAACGTTTTAGGTTCCTGAAAACACATAGGTCCACTGATTGTGGACATGAGACCAAGAAAGGGGAGGTGGGGACTGAGAAGGAAGAGGCTGAACATTCTCTTTGAATACAAACAGCACTGATTTCATAACTATTTACTGAGCATCTGCCATGGACAAGGCACAGAGCTGACGTAGGCAGTGGGGGGATACAGTGCTGATCGGAAGAGACGTGATCACTGCCCTGAAGGAATCAGCACATAACAAAAACAAAGGGGCTTGGACAGTTATTTATTATAATAACTACTTTGTTAGTTATTTTATTACATAGAAAAAATAATATATAATAATTGTAACATGTCTCATTTTATAGACGCACAATATAGATGCACAAGCAGTAGTCTAGAAAAGATAAGCAGTCCTCAATGTGTTATTAGAACCCAAATCTCCAGACAAGACCTTTGTGAGCAACTATTATGTGCCAGTGTTCGATGTTATTTTAGTGAGTTTCTACTAGAGAAAGTTACATCTTCATTAACTAAATGTAAGCTAATATCCAGCCACTTTTCTAGTCAGAAATGCAACTTGGTTCCTCATAAGCTGACAAAGAAAGATAAGTCATTACTTTTATGAGTGTGAAGGGAAGAATATTTTCCCCAAAATTTCCAAACAGAAATTATGGACCTACAGAGAAAGGATTTGTATCCAACCCATGATCCCCGAAAACAAAACTCTCCAACACTTTGGAGCTTTGCAAGGAGAGCATTTGCAAGAGAACGTTTGGATTTAATGAATCGAAGTTCAAGTAAAAAACATATTCTGTGGCATTCTTCCAATTTATTTTCTGTTTGTTTATGGCAGTGTTTACTTCCTGTGTCCTCTGCACCCACACAACAGCCTTGGGAAAGAAGACAGGGTGATGCTCAGGGACCACTCAGGGCACATTGTGCAATCCTCTGTGTGTTGGTCTCCCCCCAGGAAGGGAAGCAGTCCAGGAGAGCTACTATCCACGGCTCCCACTCCTCTCTGTGAAACGCTTTCCTTCCAAACCTTCCAGAAGGAAGATTCTTTCCTTCAAGTACATGGCTACAGGAAAGGGAAGATATCTGCTTGTGGCATCTGTTTTGAAATGGGATGTGCACCTAGCCAACTGCAATCCTGTTAAGTAGTCAGAGGCCAAGGGAAAGGCAAAGAATCAGAAAGGAGATGCTTAACGAGAAGAGTCCATGTGGGCCAAGCAGGTGGAGGTTCTTGTGACCAGAGCCCAACACGGAGTCAGTTAGGGCGTTAGGAAGGAGATCGATCTGCGTTTTCTGTGAGACGGGTAGTTAGACACCCCCAGTACTTTTCTATTCCTTCCCTATCTCCAAATGCTGCTTGTCTCAGACACAAAGGACATTTTCCTCAGGACTTCCTAATCTTCTCAAATGTTCTAACACCTTTTCCTTTCCCTCACTTCTAGTCCTTGATATCTAGAAGTACTCTAAGATGTTCCCAAAATGTTTGCAAGGAGTCCTAAGAAAATGATCAGGAATTTCTTCCTGCCTGCCATGTATGCACTGTGTGTGTATGGGGGCCACACTCGTACTGTACCACTTCTCCTATTCTTGTTCTCCTTCAGTCTGTAAAAATGGCCTATTAGGAATTTAAAATTTCTCATGTTGGAATCTGGAGAATGGATTAAAAAAATCCAACGTATGTGCAATGCTTTTCCTTCAATATTGATTACTATGGGGCAGATGAGAAATTTGCATGTCCATGTGGTCTGCCTAGATATGTCCTGTTCCTAGGGGTCTAGACCCAATCATAGACAAAACAAGTAGTCCTTGGGATTCTGATTTGCAACATAGCTTTCAAGTATCCAGGGACATACATTAAAGGATCTTGATGAGTCCTCAAGATCAAGGTGAACTCAGCAAACCAATGACTGTTTTTCAAGGCTCACAGAAGACATTCCCTCTGGAAAGCCTAATCCATGGCAGCGGAGGCTAACAGCTCTGGTGTTTATTTGATGCACTCACAAAGTCACTGATCCAGTGAAGAGTTATCTAACACCTACTAAGGCCACTCTGCTTGGATACAAAGATGCATACTGTGTGGATCTTGGCCTCAAATTTTGGTAGCCTTTTTTGAACTATCATTTTTACTTTTTCAATCTCCCCAAATTAATTATTTTAGAGGATGAAGATATGCAACAATATGAACTGAAGTTGTTTAAAATGTAACTTTTCAAGTAGTTATATTACCTTGGAATGTACATTCCCCAAAAGATATGCTATAGATAATAATTTTGTCTTTTTTCATCTTTTAAATTTTATTATATCTGTTTGAAAGGCAGAGAGTGAGAGAGCAAAAGCAATCGCATCTGTTGTTTCACTCTCCAAATGCTCACAGCAGCTGGGACTGAGCCAGTCTGAAGCCAGGAGCCAGAAACTCAGTGTGAGTGTCCAACCTGTGTGCCCGGGATCTAACGAACTAAGCCATCATCTGCTGCCTCCCAGGATGTGCAACAGAGGCAGCTGGAGTCAGAAGCAAAGTCAAGGACTGGAACCCAAGGCACTCTGAAAGGGGACACGGGCATTCCAAGTGACATACTAATTGCTGCACTAAATGCCAACTCCACTGGCTGTGTCTTAGTCTAGATTAACATAGAAGATTATTTCGTCTATTATATGGTGAAAATCCTGCATACACGTATGACATATTACAGTTGATGTCAAAAATACACTATAACATTGAACAAGGAACTGGCTACAAAGGATTTTTCTTTATATTTTTTGTGCATTGAGTTCACTGAAATTTTAAACAATTTATAAGGTGTATAAAATAGAAAGGAAAATACCATTCACTATACACAACACAGAGAAATCTCTACTAATATTTAGACAAAAAAAAAAATACAGCACTGGTTTCTTCCTGCTGCTTAAACATATTTCTCAGGACACTGAAACACTTATGCTTGTTCATGACAAATTTTATTTTATGGTCGTGAGAAGAAAGACGGATGAATTAGATCAGAGAATGGTGACGGAAGAGATTTGCCTGAAATAACCAGGAAAGATGGCGTAAACAGGAGTTTAAAGAGGATGAGTAAGTAGATCTGGGAACAGAACTGATTCTTTTCAGGGTAGGATTAGCTGTGCAGCAAAATTCAAGGGAAAAAGAGGAAGATGAGTGTGTAAGACCACTCAAAGAACTCCGTGAAGTTACTACCCAAAGATTGAATCACAGGGCTGTAATCTAGCCACTGTGTGACACCTTGGATGCTGAACAATTTGGTTAAAGGGTAAAGATGAGGAAGAGGAACTTAGAGAAACACAATTCACATCCACAGCTTAGGTATAGCCTAAAGTGGCAAATTTGTGTCTTTATGAGGGTCCCAAGGCTTCCCTGGGAAAAGGCCTTCCCCAATTCATGCCCCCTGAGCTTCAAGTTTTTGTTCTTTTAGAGAACTGACATTTTTAAAACAACTTTGTAGTCACAACCACTGCAGACTCACTAATTTCACTCATCAGCTTCATCACCCTTGCAGCATGAAATCCTGCAAAATTGTCTAACCTTCTCAATTTAATGTAAATGTTAAAACCATTTCTTGTCTATTAGAAATCTGAAGACACATTGACCACAGACCTTCAGGTTTTAAAAGTACATAGAAAAGCAACAAGTGCATTAAACTAAAGAGGGGGGCCAGTGTTGTGGTGTAGTGTTGAGGGCAATGCCTGTGACTCCTGTATCCCATGTGGCCACCAATTCGGGTCCTGGCTGCTCCACTTCCAATCCGGCTCCTTCTTATCGTGCCTGGGAGGGCAGCAGCAGATGAACCAAGTGCTTGGGACCCTGCCACCCGTGTAGGAGACCCAGAAGAAGCTCCTGGCTCCTGGCTTCGGTCTCACCCAGCCCTGGCCATTGTGCCTACCTGGGGAGTGAACCAGTGGATGGAAAATTCTCTCTCTCTCTCTCTGTCTCTTTCTGTAATTCTTCTGCCTTTCAAATAAATAAAATAAATCTTTTTTTTAAAAAAAAAAAGAAATTAAAGAGGATTTCAATTGTATGAGTTCACGATAATTTTATTATTGTATGAAATGTTAACAGAGAGAGTTGAGGAATCTAAAATGTCTAAATCAATTTGAGTTGACACTGAACTTCTAGTAATATATATTGAGAAGTTTTGGCAATTGGAGAGCATATTCAAGAAACTGCAGTGTTCCTACTGTCCTTGATGAACTTGTTATCAAAGTAGGGACCTTGGAATGCAGAAGTCAGCACACATAAAATAATACCAAATTACAGATTCATTTATTTGGAAGGGCAAAGGTCTGGCATGGATTTTGCTAATTAAATGGAGAACAGGATGAATTAATTATGATTTTTTGTTGTTGTTCCATACGATGCCACCTAATGTTTGCTTCAAGGAAGAGATGCCTTTTGAGTTACTGTACTAGCCATTCAAAGATTCTTGCAAGCTGGCTCCCCTGCTATGTACGTAAGTGGGGGTGCTTCAAAAAACTCATGGACAAATGGAATTAAGAGATGTTTACTTAGATGCAAAACAAACTGAAATCCATGCATAGCTATTTCATACTATGCCTTTCCCATGAACATTTTAAAGATCCTTTGTATATACATGCTAGGTCTACTCAAACATTTCTGGATGTACACACAATAAATGTCAATAGTGTGCTTTGTTCAGAACAATAGAATTAAGGAGAAAAAATCAAGAGTAAGATGGGGGTGGGGAGAGAGGTTTTAGTGTTTCATGTTATATACATGCTACTATTGAGTTTATTGTGTGAATAAATTACCTTTCAAAAATGTTTATTCATTTTATTTTATTTTATTTTATTTTATTTTTTTTGACAGGCAGAGTGGACAGTGAGAGAGAGAGAGAGACAGAGAGAAAGGTCTTCCTTTTGCCGTTGGTTCACCCTCCAATGGCCGCCGCGGTAGCGCGCTGCGGCCGGCGCACCGCGCTGTTCCGATGGCAGGAGCCAGGTGCTTCTCCTGGTCTCCCTTGGGGTGCAGGACCCAAGGACTTGGGCCATCCTCCACTGCACTCCCTAGCCACAGCAGAGAGCTGGCCTGGAAGAGGGGCAACCGGGACAGGATCGGTGCCCCGACCGGGACTAGAACCTGGTGTGCCGGCGCCGCAAGGCGGAGGATTAGCCTGTTGAGCCACGGCGCCGGCCTATTCATTTTATTTGAAAGAGAGAGATATGGAAAGAGATCTCCCATCTTCTGGTTCTCTCCCCAGATGCTCACAACAGCCAGGGCTGAGCTAGGTTGAAGCCAGGAACTCAATTTGGGTCTTGCACATGGGCGAGAAAGATCCGTGTACCTGAGCAATCACAGTTTCCCAGAGCATGCACCAGGAGGAAGCTGGACTCACAAATGACACCAGGACACAAGCCCAGACATTCCAATGTGAGACGTGGGAGTCGCAAATGGCATCATGACTGCTATGCCAAACACCTGCTCTAATATGTTAATTTAATTATGTTGCAAGTGTAAAACCATTCACATATTTTACTATCATAAAAGTATAAAATATTGGGGTCCCTGTACTTGACTGAGAAAGCACTTGGGAGAAGGAACCCCCAAAGATCTTGAGTCAACACACTCATCTATGTATGCACACCTGAGGCACTCAAACTGATTGCCCTGAGCAGTAGCAATGGCAATGAATTCCATTGTGCCCTTGGAACCTTGAAATCTGTGGCAGCACCACTCACAGATGAAACACTAAGAATCAAGTTGAAGAAGATGTAGTCCCCCGTGGATGAGTCTACATGGCCAGCTTCCATACCTCAAGAGCCAGCACTCAATAGGCATTTCCAGTCAAAAGAATGAATATATAAAATACATGAAACTTGTATAACTTAAATAAAATTTTAAAATAAAAATAAAAATAAAAAATAAAGAAATACCGACTATAATGTATCTACTCCCTCAAAGCATTATGTGCTTACACCATCTCAGAGCAAGGGAAATATTTACACCTAAACTAAATGGACAGTACCTGCCCTTGCCATCAATGTCCTTGTTCAGGGTAGTTATGATGCAAAAGGATCCTGACCTTCATCAGCATGGACATCAGCAGAGGTGATGTCATTGTCACCAGCAGTGGAAATAATGGAAAGAACAAATCTACTCAATCAAATGCATGGCTACTGTAATACTGATTCATTCGTGAACCAAAGCCTTGCATGTGAAACCCAGGTAGAACAATGTCCTTGGCAGTACTCTAGCAGAAATGGAGTCTCAGTGGGTTCTTCTTCTGGATTATCAGAAGCGTATTACACAATACAGTACACTAATTGTCTAATAAATTTAAATGTCTACTAAATTAATGTGTAATTAACAAGTTCAATGTCTTTTCCCAGGTGCACTAGCAGGAAGCTGGATCAGAAGTGGAGCATCCAGGACTTGAACCAGTGCCCATATGGGATGCCAGCACTACAGATGGTGACTTAACCTCCTGTACCACAGTGCCAGCCCTTCTCAGTGTCTTTTATACTTTGAATTACCCAATGAAATTTGTAATGTTTTTTAGAGCTAAGATGTGACTCTTCCCTAACACAATTTCAAAGTGCAAAGAACTGAGTTGCACCACTCTAAGGGTAGAGGGTATCTAAACAAAACACTTGCTGTCTCCAACAACCTAGACAAGTACAATTAAAATGAACGTAATACTATCTACACAACATTCACCTTCCTATATTCTGAGGAGAACCCGGGACATATATTTAAATGTCATTTGTACTTCTGATTTGTGGCCAACATCTAGATACTAAGCTACTTTGTGTTGGAGGAATTACTAGATTTTACAATAACCTTTCGGTAAAGGCCACCACCATTGGGCAGTTAAGTACAAGGAAGACTGAGCATTTAGGTGAGTCACCATTTCATATATTGTAGGTTTCCACAGATGGACTCCTTATGACCAGGATTGAATTTTTTAAATGACATCTTACAAAATGTGATGACATACTACCAAAATCAGAGTGGCATGACATCTGATGTAGCATAAAAATAGTTTGTTACATTTCTCAACAAATGATGTCTTATATATACACAATTAGAGACTAAATAATTTTTCTAATAAAGCAGAAATCTCTACATCTTTGGCAAGCAAATCTTTCATGGGATGGTAAAGATTTCTCATAAAAGCTTCTGATTCATTATGATTAAGTATCAAGTAATAAAAACAGACTCACCACTACCACCTCCCCTTTTACTTTTGGCTGACATAAGCTGGCAAGCTTATTGCCCTGTAAATCTGCCTGTTAGGTTACTGAGGCTGTGTATATGATGATTAAATGGACATTGAAAGTTTCTAAAGTTCATAATAGGTAAGGCCACTGGCAAATGCAGAAATGAATCTGAATAACTATTTAAATTTCTATTATGGTAAAAGGCAAACATTGCTAGTGTAAGTAAGATTGTATGGTAGGATTCTAAATTTGAAAGTATAGAAATGCCAACTAATCTTGACTCTGAATATCACATATAACTAGAAAATTAAATATGAGATTATTTTCTAGTAAGTGTTAATGACCACAAAGAAGGTTTACAAATTGATTCAAATAGGTAAGATGGGCTGGTGCCGTGGCTCAATAGGCTAATCTTCCACCTGTGGCGCCTGTACACCGGGTTCTAGTCCCGGTCGGGGCACCGGATTCTGTCCCGGTTGCTCCTCTTTTTGTCCAGCTCTCTGCTGTGGCCCGGGAAGGCAGTGGAGGATGGCCCAAGTGCTTGGGCCCTGCACCCGCATGGGAGACCAGGAGAAGCACCTGGCTCCTGGCTTCGGATCAGCGCAGTGCGCCGGCCACTGCGGCCATTGTGGGGTGAACCAACGGCAACAGGAAGACCTTTCTCTCTGTCTCTCTCTCTCTCTCACTTCCACTCTGCCTGTCAAATAAATAAATAAACAAATAGTTAAGATGAAAGCCAAATCAAACCAAATACTAATTATATACTTTTCTTTCAGACATTTTCTGAGGCTTGAATTTGGAAGATATATTTACAAAAAGCCAAAACAAGCTGTCAAAATAGTTTTAAAGTCCTGTGTATCTGGCTCTTCAGTGGATGAAATGGTTGACTGAACTTTTTCTCTTCAGAACAGATTGTTTTAGTACTGTAAAACTGTCATGTCTACCCACAACCTCCAAACACAGGGCTCTAGCAACACTTCCAGAAGACAGCTTATTTTTCTTATTCTTGAAGGTCTCATCACCATCAATTAGTATTCATTAATCATCCAAGTCTGTGCTGTGTGGCTAAAATGCCTCCTGCTTGAATATAAGCCTGTCTACAGTTGAAGTACGCTATGGCAACACTTCATTTATTCTGCATTGTTAGGGAATGAAGTGGTGCATATCAGCACATTTTCTAGAAAATAGATGCTTGCTTGTTTTTTAAAAAAATAAATCTACTTTTGTAAAGCCATATTAAAATGAAACTGTCTCACATGCATCAATATTTACCTGTACTTTTAAATATGATATAGGAAGCATAAGCTAATCTTAAGTCACCATGATGAGCATCAATAATTTATTATCGAGAGCAAGGGGAGAGATGACAGGGGTATTTCCTGGGGAGGCAGTACAGTGCTGGTGTTAACAACCCAGACTGCTTGGGGATTAGTCTGGTTCTGTCTCTTATCAGCTGTGAAAACTTGACCAGTTACAACAGTTTGCACAGCAGTTTCCTCCTCAGAAGGGATCACAACAGTCAGAGACTTGGTTGGGTTGTGGTTGTTCTGAAGATAAAATGTTTCCCAAAAGACTCAGACCTGGGACAGGACAAATAGTCAACAAATTGTAGCTTTTGTGATTATTAGTTTTGCTTTTATTTTAGACGTCTGATATTCAGTCTGTTGTGTTCTGGGAAACCAGATATCATGCTTATTAAAATGCCATGTAACAGAGCACAGACTTTTTTGCAATTCTTTTGGCTATAATGCTTTGAAGAACTTTTCACTTGGGGATTTTTGACTCTTCCCCAGAGTGCACAGGTTTCTGGATACTTAATTTGTGAAGATCCACTAACATATGAACATGAAATCAAATGACCTGGACATAGATTTAAGTGAAACTTTCTTTGATGTCATGTAAACAAAAAAAGGGAGGGGGAGATTATAAGAACACAACTGGTTCTAAATGTTGCAAAGCAGACGCTCACATAACTCAACACAAGCTACCCTATTAAATATTTTTAAATTGATATATTCTTAGTGCCTTAAACATTCAATCATTTAGGTTCTTCTATTATATAGTATAAATTACTTTAGTTGGAATTACATGGGTTACTGAAACTATAGTGGCACTTCTTCAAAAATACCTTGTAATGGTTTATCCATTAATTCAGATACACTTTGGAAGACATAGAACTCCTTTAGAAATATCTTTGCCATTCTCTTTTATTTCTTTTCTTTCTTTCTTTTTTTTTTTTTTTTAATTTTTGACAGGCAGAGTGGCCAGTGAGAGAGAGAGAGACAGAGAGAAAGGTCTTCCTATGCCGTTGGTTCACCCTCCAATGGCTGCTGCGGCCGGCGTGCTGCGGCCGGCGCACTGCGCTGATCCGAAGCCAGGAGCCAGGTGCTTCTCCTGGTCTCCCATGCGGGTGCAGGGCCCAAGCACTTGGGCCATCCTCCACTGCCTTCCCGGGCCACAGCAGAGAGCTGGCCTGCAAGAGGGGCAACCAGGACAGAATCCGGTGCCCCGACTGGGACTAGAACCCGGTGTGCCGGCGCCTCAAGGCGGAGGATTAGCCTGTTAAGCCACGGCGCCGGCCTCTTTTATTTATTTTCTAACAATGCTTTTTTTATTTTTTAGTTGAGATTATAGCATGTCTATCACCACTTGAGAAAAGACACAGACAATAAAAAAAAAATGAGGCCAGCCAACATCTGCCTATGCCTACTTAGCCTGGGCAACTCATTGCACTGCTTCTCTTTTGGTATTACCCTTGGGCCTCTCAGTCCACAGGAGAGGCAGCATCTGAACCCTGACTCAGATCTGACTTCACTGCTCACTTCTCGGCCTTTTGGCTAAGATCAAGTGCTGAAGCCTTCATTGGCCAAAAGGCCTCATTCTTATGTCCTTATATTCTCATGTAGAAGTAGCAGATAGCATAACAGAACCTATTTATTTTTTAACAATGTTGTTTTTTAAATTTTTTAGTTGAGATTATAGCATATCTATCACCACTTGAGAAAAGACATAGACAATAAAAAAAAAAAATTAAATAAACGAGGCCAGCCAACATCTACCTATGCCTGTTTGGCCTGGTTAGGCAGGAATTAAGGGATCTCTCCTTATTTCACCCATGAACTGAATGGTGAATAACTCTCCTCTCGGCCAAAAGATGTTAATTTTCAATAGGCTGTTAAATGAACAAGTTTAGAAAGTACTTTAATTTCTATGAAAGAAACAAGGCCTGGAAACCTAAAGTGGAACTGAACCCTCTTAAACATGACTCATTTTAAGAGATTTGTCTAGAATTCAGGTTTCTTCATACCTATTGGAATAAAACAAATGCATACCAAGGGGGTTCGACATAAGACAGTAAGTAAACCTATTGCCCTTGGATTTTGGGAGATAACAATAAAAAGGTAGACACGCTGAGATAAACTAATTGATCTGAATCTATCACATTGTGTTCTGATCCAGGATTCAGCAAACTGTTTCTGTAAAGGGCCAAGTAGTTAATATGCTAGGCCTTGCAAGCTTCTGTTAACTGAGACTACACTGGGCTGTACAAAAGCAGGCACAGGCAATACACAAACAAGTGAGCATGGTTGCATTCCAATAAAACTTTATTTATAAAGCCAGCAGCAAGTCAGATTTGATTCACTGGCTTCAGTTTGCTGACTTCTCATGTAGTAGAAAAGTCCAGGGTATAGGGTCTAAGAGATTGAGTTAGAATTCCAGCTCAGCTTGAAAGTTGTTGCTTTCTCTGAGCCTCTCATTCTTTGAAATGTGCGGACAACGATACCTAAACTCAGAGGCCTGTCATAAAAGCTTCATGAGACGATGAGCACAAAGTGCTGAGCCTGTTGGCTTGTGTGTCCACCCAACTTGTTTGGTACCTGTATGCTCCTTTAAATAATTCCATCCTGACTCCCACAGGGCTGCCTGTAGTAGATGGAAGTTCCTCCTAGTATCAGTTATACAGCACTTTAGCTATCACAATATCGAGTCTGGTTACCAAAAGGATATAGGAAGAAACAGAACTCCCTAAGACAGACATGAATGGATGAGTTCCAGAAAGAGGCCTTATTTCCTCTCTCCCAGGCTTCAGCAGCTGCTGCACAGTGCTAACACTTCTCAATTACAGGATGGTTGAATCAGGCCAGAACTGCCTGTCATTAAGTCTGCCTGAGCAGATGACTGTGTGAGACAAGAAGAAAAGTGGGTGTGTGTGTGTGTACACCTGCATGCGTGTGTGCTGTTTTAAATGTTGTAGACTGTGAAGCAGTATGGCATAGATAGCTTATTAAATGCCAGTGAGCCTCTCATCATTGTGTAGCAGTGCTACATTTTCTCATTTCCTGGGGCTTATACAAGTAGTCCTAAAGGGGAAGCCCTGAATGACAGAGGGAAAGGAGAAAGTCAAGTTCTTTTGAAATCAGTCCTGCCTGACCTCTAAAAGCTATTATCTCAGACCTCATCAAGCAAATCTTTAGATAACACGAGATGCTTTTTGAGATTACAGTTCATCTAAAAAAAGAAAAGAAACAAACCCAGAAATGATAATAAAACGTTTCTTATCTAGGGTAATTTGCATTTCCGTGTTTACAAAGGATATTCTCCACTCAACCTCCAACAATCAGGGGAGGACAGGAAGTAAGCTGGACCCGGAAAGATACACACTGAATGTTCTCCCTCATATGTGAGAGCTAAAACTTAAAATACAAACAAAGAATAAACAGAAATGTCTGTGTGTATCAGTATTGCTGCAAATATAGTTTCGTAAAACTTCATTTTATAACTTTGTGAAACTAACGATTAAGAATGTTATACAGGGGCCAGTGTTGTGGCCCAGCAGGTTAAGCTTCTGCCTGCGACACCGTCATCCCACATGAGTGCCAGTTTGAGATCTGGCTGCTCCACTCCAATCCAGCTCCCTGCTAATGCACCTGGGAGAGCAGCAGAAAATGGTCCAAGTGCTTGGGTCCCTGCACCCATGTGGGAGACCTGGAAGAAGCTCCCAGCTCATGACTTCGGCCTGGCCCAATCCAGCCATTGTGGCCATGTGGAGAGTGAACCAACAGATGAAAGCGCTCTCTCTCCCTCTCTCCTCTGTGTAACCCTGTCTTTCAAATAAATTTTTTAAAATAATCTTTAAAAAAGGATGCTATACTATTATAGTTTTAATGATTTATAATTACTTTAAACTTTATTGTATATGGGTGAAATGATCATTTTCTATTCAATTATTGTTTATAGCCATTGTCTATATTCCCACTAAATTAGAGCCTTTTTGCTGGTTAAACTTCTTATTCAGTGAAGCATTAAGCCTTTTAACTGTAATGTAAATGTAAAGTATGTTATCTCAAAAACAAACAAAAAAAGGGAATAGGAAGGAGAATGAGAAGCAGAGAGGGGGAGGGAGGGAGGAAGTGAATATCATTATGTTCTTAGAATTGTGTTTACAAAACACATTGAATCTGTTAAAAGCTCATTAAAATTTAAAAAAATTAGAAACAAATAGATGAACTTTGGAGTCACACTCATCAGTTGGATTCTTCCCTCCACTAATTGTTGACTGACCACAAGCAAATTAATAAACATCATTTTTTTCTTTGGAAAAAAAATAATAAGTCAATAACAAAATTTTAAAAATAAACTTTTTTTGGACTGGAAAATCCCCATTCAATAAATTGTGAAGATTAGATTAATGGATGTAAAGCTCTTGGCAGGGTATCTAGCACATGAACTGTCCTCACTGAACATCAGATATTATAATTATGACAGATCCCAACCCCCACACCCCATTTAACAGACATTAAGAACAAAACATTGAGAGCTACATGACTTCCTGAAAGTTTGCTTGGCAAGGTCTTGTGTAAAGATTTATTTATTTATTTGAAAGGCAGAGTTACATAGAGAGAGAGAGAAAGAGAGAGGGAGGGAGGGAAGGAGGAAGAGAGAGAGAGAGAGAGAGAGAGAAACTTCCATCCACTGATTCTCTCCCCAAATGGCTGCCACAATCAGAGCTGGGCCAGGCTGAAGCCAGGAAACAGGAGATCCTTCCAGGTTTCCCACATGGGTGGAAGGGGCCTAGGAACTTGGGCCATCTTCTGCTATTCTTCCAGGTGCATTAGCAGGGAGCTGGATCAGAAGTGGAGCAGCCGGGACTCAAACCACTACCTACATGGGATGCTGGAGCTGCAGGCTGCGGCTTACCCCACTGTGCCACAGTAACAGTAACCTGATCTTCGATATTACATTAGGACTTTGTTTCATGTAGTCTACTCAATTTTATTATTTCTTTAAGTCCACACCAATTTAAAATATTTCACCAATAAAGATACTTATTCTCATTAGTTTTTTATGCTACTTGAAGATGTCAGAGAGTTAAAAGTGAGAGCTTAGAGTTTAGGAACACAGAAGAAAGGGTAAATCAGGTATGTTGCTCTGGTTACTAATAAAATATTCATCAAGGATGCACATGCAACTTTGTCTTTATTTTAAACTTGACAAATCCAGGTAGACTGCTTAGGGAGAGAAGATCATAGCATCTGGAAATACCTGCACGAGGGAAAGAGGGCTACTATTCTCTTTGAAACCCCAGCACTCCATAACACGACAGTTACCTGGCTGCCACACCTCTATGCCAGTCACTCAACCTGGCAACGGATTTCATTTTTGCATGTACTTTATCAGGGATCTCCTCCTTATCTTGTTTCTCCCTCTACAGCAGAGCTGAGTTTTGAACTTGCCCTGAAGTTTCTCTGGCAAGGTTGAGTTCCCAAGGGCTCACTGGGGGAACTGAAGTCAGAGGACACAACCAGATGTGAGAGGCTTAATGCCGCAGGTGCTAATAAGCTTAGATATGCAGATCCACTGGACTATGGGGTGACAGCTAAGCACTGACTGCACTTCTCAGGGAGAATTTTTGCCAACTGGTAAAGATTTCATTGAAGGATGATAGCAACCATGTATTTTAAAAATGCCTCTGCATTTAAGGATGTAAAAAATGTTTCATAAACTATCAGTTTTCTTTTTTAAAGAATTTAATTTCTGATTTTTTTTTAATTGACAAGGAGAAAGACAGAGACCCCCCATGCACTGGTTCACTTACCAAATGGGTGGTAGCTGAAAACTCATTCCAGGTCTCCCATGTGGGCCAGTGGGCTGTACATTAGCAGGAAACTGTAAATTGGGAGTGGGGCCTGAATTCAAATCCAGACATTCCAACATGGGAAGTTGCAGTCCCAAGTGGCACCTTAATGGCTACTTCAAACACTTTTTCCCATTTTTTCACTGAAAATTTTGGGAATGGAGTTTTGCAAGGTTGCATAAAATAAACACCAGGTTTGAGGAGAATTCTACTTGTCTTAGAAAAGAATCCAGTTCTGACGGCTTGTTTTTCTACTACTTTCTTAATGTGCCCAGGAATATCGCAAAGGCTAACCGACATAATGGCCATGAATGCTCAGCACTCACCAAACATACTTTATAATTGTGGAATAGGGATCTGTGCTGTGGCACAGTGGGTAAAACCACTGTCTACAGTGCTGGCTTCCCATATGGGAAGTGGTTCAAGTCCTGGCTGCTACACTTCCAATTCAGCTCCCTGCTAATGCACTTGGGAAAGCACTGGAAAACGGCTTAAGTGGGAGACCTGAAAGAAGCTCCTGGCTTGGGATTAGCCCAGCCCCAGCTGTTGTGGCAGATAGAAGACTTTCTCTCTTTCTCTCTCTCTCTCTCTCTCTCCCTCTCTCTCTCTCTCTCTCTCTGTCCCTCTTTCTCCCTCTCTCCCTCTCTCCCTTTCTCCTCCTCTCCCTCTCCCTCTCCCTCTCCCTCTCCCTTTCCCTCTTTCTCTCTCTATCGGCCTCTCCATAACTCTGCCTTTCAAATAAATAAGTTCTTAAAAAAATAATTGTGGGGGGCCAGTGCTGTGGCACAGAGGGTTAAAGTCATGGCCTGCAGCACCAGCATCCTATATGGGTACCAGTTCAAGTCCTGGCTGGTCCACTTCCAATCCAGGTCCCTGCTAATGCACTTGAGAGAGCAGCAGAGGATGACTCAAGTGCTCGGGCCTCTGCACCCTTGTGGGAGACCCAGAAGAAGCTCCTGGCTCCTGGCTTTGGATCAGCTCTGCTTCGGCTACTGCTGCCATTTGGGGAGTGAACCAGTAGATGGAAGACCTTTCTCTCTGTTTCTACCTCTGTCTGTAACTCTTCCTTTCAAATAAATAGAATAAATATTAAAAATAAAATAATAATTATAGTGAGGCCGGCACTGTAGTGTAGCGAGTAAAGCCACCACCTGCAGTGCCAACATCCCATACGGGCACCGATTTGAGACCCGGCCACTCCACTTCCAATCCAGCTCTCTGCTATGGTCTGGGAAAGCAGTAGAAGATGGCCCAAGTCCTTGGGCCCCTGCACCTACATGGGAGACTTGGAAGAAGCTCCTGGCTCCTGGCTTTGGATCACCCCAACTCCAGCCATTGTGGCCAGCTGGGGAATAAACCAGAGGATGGAAGATTTCTCTCTCTCTTTCTCTCCCTGCCTCTGCCTCTTTGTAACTGTGCCTTTCACATACATAGATAAATCTTTAAAAAGATAATTGTGGAATATTAAATAATATGGCAAGCATCAAGTCAAGATGGTATAGCAACCCATCTCCACCAAAATAAAGAATTTAGAAAACTTACATAAAGAAGGAAAACAAATCATCATAGCTCCACACATGCTCAACTCAAATGAAAAAGGCTGGTGATTAATATGCAAAGGTGCACACCCAGAAGATAGCAACTGGAGTGCATCAGAGTGCAAGGCTCAGTGGCTAGCCCCTCCCCTCCTCCTCTGTGTCTTCTCCTTCATGTGACTTCCCTTCACTCCCTCCTGTAGAAGACAGACTGCACCTCATGGTAATTCATGCTCAAAGGATAGAGCAGGTGGGAGTCATTCTAATGATGTGTTACACCTGTCCTAAAATTTCATCTGGAGATTAGCTGCTTTATGTCGAAGAGTGAGTAATCTTTACATTTCAGGCACTGTGCATTGCAGGCCTATAGGAACACATTAGGATCTATATTGAAAATAATAACAATAATAATAATAATAAAGTAGTGATACTGCATGATACTAAGAGCCAGGATGCAGTCTCTGAGTTTGGTCATACCAATAACTAGCTCTGTGACTGTAGGTAAGACATTTCAATATCCTTTCCTAGGTCTTCTCATTTCTCACATGATGAATGGCTTAGGTGACATCTATTGATCTTTGCAGCTCTGACACTGTTACAAGAAAATAAACGTCCTAGATTGCTGGGATATGCAGGCTTGGCCCAGGTAATGTGTCTTTTTGATAGCTCAGGCTTTTTTTTTTTGCTTTATTGGATCACCTGCATTTTTGTTTGTTTGTTTGTTTTGTTTTTAAATAGTTCCTGCTTTGTTTCCTTAGTCCCTCAGGGCTTTTCTCCCAATCAGAATTTGACTCCTGGAGAAGAATGGAATGAATCAATTACATATAGTGTGGAGTCTACGTGTCCTTATTGTCCTTATTCAAAGGCACATGAATTGGAAGTCTGAAATCCACCTATCTGTCTGCCTCTGCCTTTTGGACACATCACAAATCCAACCGCCTCTCCAGTCTTCAATGCAACACTGGTTGCAGCCACTATTGTCCCTTACCTGGATACTGCCACAGACTCACTAAGGCTTCTCTTGCTATGGTGCATGGCACTCAGCAGCCTCAATGTTCTTTGAAAAGTCATTTAGATAATATGAGCCGCTTGCTTAAGCCCCTCAAAGGAGTCACACTGCAATTAGAAGAAAGAAAATCTGGCCCCTATCATGGCCTACAAGCTCCTAAATACTTAACTTTGGTACCTTGCCATTCTCTTCAACCCAGTGTCCCCTGGCCTGACTGTTCTCAGGCCTCAGATTTCATTTTTTGCTTTGTTTTCTAATTTTTTGAAAGACACTAGGCTCAGTCCAGCCTGGGGGCTGCTCACTTTTTGTTGTCTTGCCTGGACCCCTCTGTCCCTCTCAGTAGAAAGCTCCCTGCCCATGGTGGACAGTGTCTCTCTGCCCAGTGCTGCCTTGCCTTCTGTCTCACTAATCACAGCTCTCAGTTGTCTTATTTGTTATTGGTCTTATGTCACCTTTCACTAGACTATCAGAGCGAAGACTCCATCTTTCTTATCACTCTATGTTCCAGTGTGTACCCAGTGAGTGCCCAGCATGGGGTAGACCCTCTATAAATGTGTGATAAAGGAGAAAAGGAATGAATAAAGGAAGAATGAAAAAAAATGAAGGTTTTATCTTGATTCAAATGAAGAACATAATCTGGATAAGGAAACATCTCGGAAATGTGATTCCTAAGGCTTATGTGACCATCACCTGCTGAGCACTATGGACAAGCCATGGTGCCACTTGCTTTGCAGCAAGCAACGGTCCCTCTTGGGAAGAGCTGCAGGTGTATGTGTATGTGTGTGTGTATGTGAGTGTGTTGGGTGAAGGAGGGGAGGTGTTTATATCCCCCATTGCCCTTGTCTGCCTAGATGTGAAGTTGTCTGTATCTGATGCTCAGAGACATAACTGGCTGTGTGTGCCCATCTGCCAATGCCTTCTCAACACAGTGTAGAGATTGCCTACCCAGGACTGCATTTCTTTCACGTATAGTTCAGAAGAAGTGTAGTGACCAAGGTCTACAACATGCTAGTAACAGAGTCAAGACATAAGCTGGGACTCCATCTGCAGTACCTCTAACGCAATCTTCTGCATGGAATACGTTTATAGAAGACCTGCAATGTTCAAGGTACTGAGGTCTTCCTCTCCTCTTATTATTTACCTCCCAGTACTGGGGAGCCTTTCAGGGTGGGGGCTTTCAAAAGAGTCTTCTTCATACATGACACCTGGGAAGTAAAACACCAGGAACTGTAGCCTTTGGGTTTGAGGAGGAGAGACTGCCTCATCTTTTCAATGGATCAGGGAAAGATGCCCCTCTCCCCATAGCTCCCACTCCGGACTCCAAGAGAGCTGCGTGCCCCAGGACAGGGAGAACAATGGAAGAGTCCTTTGTCTGTAGTCCTTAATCAAAACTGTTAATGGGAGAGAATGCGATAAGCTCTCCCACACTGAATTATATATGAATTGTAAGATTGGGGGAAGATCTGTATTAACAGAAGCACTGCAGAGGTCAAACCACAAGAACACAACCGTAACTGAGTTTTCAGATAATAAGGTAATAGGTTTCTATGCCTAGAGCCAGGGATATATGCACTGGATTTCTGAAGTTATGTTCCGCAAATTGCCAACTGCTCTACCACTTGAGTTCAAGACCTCCTCACTCTATAAACTATTCATAATTACTTTCCTTAACCTTCATTTTCTATTTGTAAACTGCAAATGATCACATGGAACTTTAGGAACTATTACAAGAGAAATGCATTTGAAGTTCCTGCCACAGAGGGTGGGGCTGAGCCTGAGCCTAAGTGAGGGCTCGATTATTGGTAGGGGAAGACCCCGAGCTCAGCCTGCTGGGGAGAATTTGGAAAAGAACATATGATTGTCCCCTTCAGGGTCCCTAACATGTACCACACTTCACCATCTTGTTTGTGTGTGCTAGAGAACAGAAAACAGCTATATCACAGTATCAAAACATTAACAATCAGTTTTGACAATTACTTCTTCGGCCTTAGTAGGCTTTCTGAATTCCAAAGCGAGTCGACTTCCTTCCCATTTTACAGGTCTTGCTCTTAGGAAACAGGGCCTCTTCAGTTGCCAGTTTCTAAGGAGCAATAACTGGGAAAGTCCCTAGATCTTACATGCCTAAAGGCTCTGGAATGTTGTGGCTGTTATTTTTCTTAGCTGGAGGAGATGCAAATATTTAACTATGAATCATCTGAGCTGGGCTTCCTTATAGTACTGGTGGCAGGCCTTTCTTTTGTCAATGTCTGAATAATCAGGGGTTCAGAGGATATTTACTCAACTTCTCATCGGTCTTTGTTCCTCCCCTTCCGTGCGAGTGCCCTCTGGAAAGTCTCAGCTTTCAGATTATTTTCCTAGGATTCCACTGTGCTTTTTAATATTCAAGATAACTGGGCAGTTTTCAGGATTCCAATCCATCCAGGACATTCTTGTATTTTCTATTGGCATTCATTCAACACATATTTTTGAGCACCTTGTATTGCCAGATAGCAAGAAGATGGCTGGAGAAAAAGATGAAAACAAAGGAAAACATAACACCTCCAAACCCTAAAATCATTCCTGTAAGAAATATAAATGAGTTAAAATAAAAGATTTAAGTACTATAACTGAAGTACAGAATTGATTATGTGGGACCAAATAGGTGAAAGTTATTCATTGTGCAGGAGGATGGCCAGGAAAGGAGATGCGAGAAGTTGTGCAGAGGAAGTGGCATTACAGCAGAGGAAAAGATGAGCTGCACTTGCCAGTGCACTGTGGAGATAGAAATGTTATTCCAAGATGCAGGGTGACCTCTACAAAGGCATCGTGGTATAAAAGGACTGATCGTGTTTACCCGACTGGAAATAGCTTGGTATGGGCAGAGCACACATTTTATGTACAGGGTAGTAGGAAAAGAGCAGCAAAAATAGGAACCAGATCACAGAGCACAAGGCATCTGTATATAGAGGTGTTTAAATAATGTTCCATGCTTATTTCTTTAAGAAAACATTTTACATGGAAAAATGATTTTTCATCAGTTAAAAAGTAAGGAACAATTACTTAACTTTATCACGTGTCATTTAAAGAGAGCTCTTTTCATCCATTTAAAGTATTCCCTTACTAAAATTTGACTTATGCAGAACTGATTGAAGAACTCACTCACTTAAAAATTAAGGAAAAACTAGTTTATCCCGTCTAAAAATCTGATTTCCATCCATTTTCTAAAATAACAGTAAATTATTTATTCAGGAGATCTATCAGAAAAAGAACAGTGTAAGACAGTCCTTGCATTATTTGTGATAGTCAGGGTCTAGGAGCCAAGTTACTGCCACAGAAGAGCGGAATGCATTGCAGGATATCTGAGCTGTGGAATGAATACTACAGAGCCAGTGTGAATGAATCGGGACTTTGCCTAGCAATGGAGGAACTGCAGAGTGAGAAAATCAAGTCAGAAGACTATATTTCATAGGATTACATTTCTGAAACACCAGTGAGCTTCCATGAACATAGATAAGAAGCAGTACTAAGTTCTGTAATGAAAATCTCCAAGGGAAACTATGGGAGCACACAGAGAAGTGACTGTGTGCAGCTGGCAAGAAGGGGATTGAAGTAGGTCTCAGAGTGGAATAACCTCAACCAAGAGCAAAGCCAATCCATTCTCAACTCAGACTTGCCCAGAGAGCAACTGGAAAGGAATTACTGCAGGGATAGGTAACACGTCAATGCCCAAGAATGGGGTGCTTGGTTGGTTGATTTTACCTTAAAGGTCAAAGATACCAAGCTGTTCGTATCTAAAGAATGGAATCTAAGTGGGTTGGCTGGCCCCAATATGGGTCTGAATAACTACCATGCTTCTTTTTCTTTTACTTCTTCTAAGACATTTTCCTTCACTTTCTTTGTTTCAGCTCCGTTAGACATCATCATTATTCACGGAATGAGCTGATCCAAGAGAATGATGGATGGCATGCAAACGTTTGGAGAAGCCCAGACACGTGTGTAACTTCTTCTTCAGTCAAGTATTCAAGGCCAGATCATCAAGCTCCCGTAGGTTTGCATCAGGTGCTAGTTTGGAATCATCATCTATTAATCATTTCCATTTCTCCTACCCACCCCCTAACCTATTCACTACCTCATTGCTCATATTTCCTTCAGTTACCTCAACCTTTACTCCCATTGTTATGTAAAGATCCTCAGGGCATATGATTTGGAATACTGATTAAAAGATAAACTTTTCTTTGGGAATAAATATATTTGTGAATATTAAATTCTAAAAGGGCAAGTTATTGAGTATGGATTGGTGAATGGGTGAGGGGAGGGAGGGGAAAGAAGAAATTTTTCTATTGAAGGAATGAAAATTGGAAGCACCAGTAAGCAGTTATTGGTGAGAAAACTGGATGGAGAAACTAACTGATGAAGACTTCCTTTATCACTATATTTATGGAATTTTTTTATTTTTTTATTTTTATTTATTTTTTGGACAGAGTTAGTGAGAGAGAAAGAGAGAGACAGAGAGAAAGGTTTTCCTTCCATTGGTTCACCCCCCAAATAGCCGCTACGGCCAGAGCGCTGCGCTGATCCAAAGCCAGGAGCCTGGTGCTTCCTCCTGATCTCCCATGCAGGTGCAGGGACCCAAGCACTTAGGCCATCCTCCACTGCCCTCCTGGGCCACAGCAGAGAGCTGGACTGGAAGAGGGGCAACCGGGACAGAATCCAGTGCCCCAACCAGGACTAGAACCCAGGGTGCCCGTGCCGCAGGCGGAGGATTAGCCAAGTGAGCCGCAGTGCCGGACATATATTTATGGAATTTTTAATATGCCACAAAAGACAAATGGAATTGTCATATGACACTTATCTGTCTGAAAAGGAGGGCTAATAGAAACTATGAAACCAGAAGAATGAAGACTTTTTTCTTCAACAGGAAAGCGAAGGGGGTGAAAAGAAAAATAGTGTGCACAGAAGAGAATATAGTGTGCAGAGAATCAAATATAACAATATTTGGGGGGCCAGCACTGTGGCACAGTAGGTTAATCTGCCTGTGGTGCCAGCATCCCATATGGGTGCCGGTTCTAGTCACAGCAGCTCCTCTTCCGATCCAGCTCTCTGCTGTGGCCTGGGAAAGCAGTAGAAGATGCCCCAAGTGCTTGGGCCCCTGCACCCATGTAGGAGACCCAGAAGAAGCTCCCGGCTCCTGGCTTCAGATCAGCTTAGCTCCGGCCGTTGCGGCCATTTGGGGAATGAACCAGTGGATGGAAGACCTTTCTCTTTGTCTCTCCCTCTCTCTGTCTGTAACTCTACCTCTCAGGTAAATAAAAAAAATCATGAAAATAATGCAATGACTATGGTGGTGGGTGCCATGGTACATGGCCCAGATCCATCTCCCACACTGCTGGAAATGTTTCCTGAAGACAATTCATAGCCTCCCCCTCCCCTAGTAGCTGTCCACGATAGAAGAGTCCTCCTGCCCAAACCACACCTTTTCTGGGGGTGCAGCCCCTATGATTGCACAAAGTGGCACACAAGTGTCTAACAGCTTTGAGGTGCCATCGCAGTTCAAGAACTGGGAGAATCTGCTAGGGTCTCTGTTGCAGAAGAGTTCTGTCCATCTTCTCCTTCTTCATCCTCTGCTCCCTCAGAGGATTCCTGTGAACACCCTCCAAAAAACTTACTGCTTTCAGATCTCTATCTCAGGGTCTGTTTCCTAAAGAACTGATCTTAGGCAATTCTCAAACCCATCCGGCTATTTTTATATCTGAGAACACTTGAGTCCTGAAAGGCTAAGCACTTTGTTCAAGGTAGCGCCCCGCCCCCCAACCCCGATAAGTAATAGATTCAGGAACAGAATTCTGACTCCTGATCCAATCAAGTGCTTTGTCCAGCTAGGATACTGGCTGTAACTACAGAGATCTAGGAAGACAACTCCTAAAAGCTACATTTCTGCTGCAGCTCACATACTGTCCATCAATGAATACACTTCCAGATCAAGCCTGAAATCTTGACGTTCTGTGTCCTTCATACTATTTACCTGAAAGATTTTCTCTTTCTCTTTTTATTATTTTTACTGTTGAAAAGGATGGCAGAGGGGAAGAAATCTAAGCAAAATTGTATTCCCAGGAGTGACTATAATTCCCAGAGGGAATTCTTTGCCAAGTTCTACAAGAGTAGTGGCAAGCCAGGACTGAGAACTCTCGCTCACTTGGTCTTTTACAGCACTGACCCATCAATGATTCATGCATTAATCAATTCTCTCTCTCTCTCTCTCTCTTCCTTCCTTCCTTCCTTCATCCCTTCCTTTCTCTCTTTCTCTCTCTCTCTCTCTCTCTCTCTCTGTCTTTCTTTTATTTTTCTGCATGGGTAATGTATCCCTACACCCCCAGGCAGAAGTATTATCCAGACAGGATCCATATTTTGGCATCTAATTGTCCTTTGAGGCTTCAGCTTTATCACAAAATCACATTGATATTGTGGATAACAAGTGTAAGAGTAATTACGGAAAATTTATAGATTTCAAGGGTTTTATCAAATCAGAAGTGATCTTCTTCTCCCTCACTGTAGAGCATTGGTTTTACATTCATGTTCTTTTTTTTTTTTTTTTTTTTTTTGACAGGCAGAGTGGACAGTAGAGGGAGACAGAGAGAAAGGTCTTCCTTTGCCGTTGGTTCACCCTCCAATGGCCGCCGCGGTAGGCGCGCTGCGGCCGGCGCACCACGCTGATCCGATGGCAGGAGCCAGGTGCTTCTCCTGGTCTCCCATGGGGTGCAGGGCCCAAGCACTTGGGCCATCCTCCACTGCACTGCCTGGCCACAGCAGAGAGCTGGCCTGGAAGAGGGGCAACCGGGACAGGATCGGTGCCCCGACCGGGACTAGAACCTGGTGTGCCAGTGCCGCAAGGCGGAGGATTAGCCTACTGAGCCAAGGCGCCAGCTACATTCATGTTCAACCCTGCCCAGAGCTCAGCAACATAGCTGTGTATCCAAAACCAAGCAGTAAAGAGAAATCCATGATTCCTAGATGATCCCCTGTGCTTTCCCATTACTGCACAGCCCTTCAGTGCATTTGGTGCACCATGTAGACCCAGTCTTGACCCTCATCCTTTAGAATCCCATACAGGATCCACACTAAAAGCCTAGCTGACAGTCCTCTGAGAGATTACATTACACGAAAAGGTACCAGTCACGTTTGTCCATTCAGTTTCTGTCACGGTTCTGCTTTCACTGTCCATATTCCCCAGAGATGGGGCCTTTCTACAAAATGAATTTCAAATTAAACAACCTGATATAATTTTAAATGATCTCACAGATTTTGAATTGTAAAAATAAAGCAGTTTGGATTTTAATTCAGGCAATGTTTACTTTTCCCAGAAAAAAATTAATTTGGACATCAAACCAAATATTTTGCTTATTGCACTACTTTTTTTTTTATTTGAAAATACATGACAAATTGGAACTCTACTAGCTACCTCAGGTGATTCATGAGGACTCCCTACTGACTCTGGGTGACATTCTGGTCAAAGTAAGCATTTGCAGTGACATGTTCCCCACAGCAGCTGTTCAAAGCCCTTGAATCACTGAGTCACATACCCTCGCAACATCTCTGTGAGGTAAAGGGGCAGCTGATACTATTATTCTCAATCTACCCAAGGGGACAACAGTGTTTTCAAAAGATATTGCCTTGACATGGGGCACTCTGTGTAGCACCTGTTCTGATGGCTTCTGAGGTCATTCTTGTGCCCTAGAAGTTCTAAGGTGGTTTCACTCTTTTCATGTTAGAGATTTGAAAAGAGATAACTGGATCCCAAAAAACCCAGCTGCCATATGCTCTTCACCCTCAACTCAATTTTCAAATCATGGTAGACTTGGAGGCTTCCCACCTTACCACCCTGGCAGTGTGGGAACCTTGTTCAGGGCATTCTTAACACTCTGGTCTCTATCTGTGTCCCATTAATGACAGGATCTCACCACCTTCCAAGATTGCTGACACCATTTTTGTGACGTTGTCACTGTCAGAAAGGGCCTCAGTTGGGTGAACTCAAATCTGCCATTCAGATTTCACTTGTTTTGGCTTCTAGAATAACAAATAACAAAGAAACTTTTCATATTTTTCCCTTTCCTTCTGTCCTCTTCCTCCCTCCCCCTCTGCCTCTTGCTTTTTTTTTTTTTTTTTTTTTTGACAGGCAGAGTGGACAGTGAGAGAGAAAGGTCTTCCTTTTGCCGTTGGTTCACCCTCCAATGGCCGCTGCGACCGGCGCACCACGCTGATCCGATGGCAGGAGCCAGGTGCTTCTCCTGGTCTCCCATGGGGTGCAGGGCCCAAGCACTTGGGCCATCCTCCACTGCACTCCCTGGCCACAGAAGACAGTTGGCCTGGAAGAGAGGCAACCGGGACAGAATCCGGCGCTCTGACCGGGACTAGAACCCGGTGTGCCGGCGCCGCGAGGTGGAGGATTAGCCTAGTGAGCCGCGGCGCCGGCGCCTCTTGCTCTTTCTCTCTCTCTTTCTTTCTTTTTAATTCAGAGAAACAGAGAAAGAAACAAAGAAAGAAATAGAGATTTTCTATCTGGTTGTTCAGTCCTCAAATGCTAGGAGTCTAGAATTCCTCCCAGGTCTCCCACGTGGGAGCCCAAGCACTGGTCATGCACCGACTTCCAGGATGTATCAGAAGAAAGCTGGATAAGAAGAGAAGCAGCGGGAATTTTAAAGAGCACTTTGATATGGGGTGTTGGCATCCTAAGTGGTAAATTAATCCTCTGTGCCATAGAACCCACCTTGAGGTACTTCAAAATATTTATGGAGAATAAAATTAAAAGACAAATTCATTTTGGTGCAAAAAAATGGAATTCATACTTTTTTTCATGACACATGTTTTCCATGAACTTTGGGAATATCCTCATATCTGAAGGCGTCCTCTTCTTTATCCAAGCTAAACTTCCTTGGAAGACTCAAGCATAATTTATACAGGATGACCTGTGACGCTCAGTGACCCAGTCATTCTTCCTGATTGCAGTACTAAGTGTCAGAATCTTCTCTAAAATGTGCTCTCCAATGATGAAACGTCTTTAACACACAATCTCCGAGACGAGAGAACAGAGAGACTGTAACTTTACACGGCAGAATCACTTCAAGACCCAAGATACTAATGCAATATGACTGACTACTTTTTGTTTTATTCTGTCTCATTTTTTTTTAAAAAAAAGTTAAATCATCCAAGTCAGACATTTCTACCACCTTGTCACTTCAGCATCTGGGGATACTTATGCCAAGGAAGTCAACATTGTTAGCATAAGGAAGAAAACTGGGATCACGCTATTGGTTCTCCTTTTCTGTGTTTTCTTTCTATTCTGACTCAAGTTCAAAGATGTAGAAACTAGGGAGGAACCTCTTCTGTCTTTCATCTCTGTGCCAGCGCTACACTGCTCTTAGGAGCACAGACCTCTGAAATACAGTAGGCAGTCAGAGACGTTTTGGTCCAGTGCACAGCTTGAGGACTTCTGATTCATAATTTTATTCCATTGACTAGCAGAACACCCAGGACTTCTTTGATGAGGTCCTATATATTGAAAGTAAAATTTCAGCATATTTTAGTGTTGTTCAGGCTTTGGTGTTTGTCTCATCACCAGAGTTGCCTTATGAACAAAGATACGGCCTGGGCATGGTTTCTTTATTTTAAATAATATGTTGATTATTTATAGAATTCTTTTTTTCCCCAATCTAACCCATATTTACTTAATGAAATTTATTTTTCTGCAACTATAAATTAGAAAGAGCGAACTGTATCAGTAGGATACCCATAATTTTTTATAATGTGGTCAACTAAAGACAGCATTTATCAGTTTAAAGAAATCCTGGGACTTAGCGTAGTTTGCAAAAGTCAGGGGGAAGTCTTGGGTCAATCCCTTGAAAACAGATATTGGGGAATCATAAAAATATTCAGTTACTAAAAATATTTTTCAGTTACTCAGGGAGGTTAACACATGGTCACAGAATGGCTCTCATATAGAAATCAACAAACAAATGCTGGCGAGAATGTGGGGAAAAACATGGTCCACCATCGGTGGGAATGTAAACTAGTGCAGCCACTGTGTAAAACAGTATGGAAATATCTCAGAAATATATATATATATATATATATATATATATATATATATACACATATATATATATGTAGAGAGAGAGAGAGAGAGAGAGACCTACCATACGATCCAGCCATCCTACTCCTAGGAATTTCTCCAAACCAAAAGAAATCAGTATATGAAGGAGTCATCTGTACCCCCATGTTCATTGCAGCATAATTCACAATAGCTAAGATATGGAATCAACCCAGATGTCCAACAACTGCTGAATGGATAAAAAAAAATTATGGTATATAAACACTATGGAGTAGTACTCAGCTGTTAAAAAAAATGAAACCGGGCCAGCACCGTGGCTCAACAGGCTAATCCTCTGCCTAGCGGCACCAGCACACCGGGTTCTAGTCCCGGTCAGGGTGCTGGATTCTGTCCCGGTTGCACTCTTCCAGGCCAGCTCTCTGCTGTGGCCCGGGAGTGCAGTGGAGGATGGCCCAAGCGCTTGGGCCCTGCACCCCATGGGAGACCAGGAGAAGCACCTGGCTCCTGGCTTCGGATCAGCGCGGTGCGCAGGCCGCAGCGCGCCGGCCACGGCGGCCATTGGAGGGTGAACCAACGGCAAAGGGAAGACCTTTCTCTCTGTCTCTCTCTCTCTTTCCACTCTGCCTGTCCAAAAAAAAAAAAAAAATGAAACCCTGTCTTTTGCAACAAGATGGATGCAACTAGAAACCATTATACTTAGTGGAATAAGCCAGTCCCCAAAATTCAATTATCATGTTTTCCCTGATCCAAGATAAATACCAGAGTACCTGAAATGTAATGTATTCGAGTGAAACAGACATTTTGAGATTAAATGATTGTTTACAGCCCTTGTCTCTTCTATAGAGGAACAGTGTACGTGTGTAGTTTATTTTTCTTTCTCTTCATACTATTTGTTGAATTCTTTTACTTAGAGTAGGGTTAACTACTACATAAGTGTATTGAAAATAGATCTTTGTAAAAATTAAGAGTGAGAATGCGAGAGAGAGGGGAGGAAGGGTTGGAGCGTGGGCAGGAGGGAGGGTAGGGGGGAAGTGTCACTATATTTCTAAATCTGTAGATATGAAATATATGACACTTGTATAACTTAAATAATTTTTTTTAAAAAAGCATAAAAGAAATTAGCCTCCTTGGGAGCACATCTGAAACTACTGAAGTATTTATTGATAATTTTTGATAATTTACAAGTTTTTGTTTACCTTTTCTGGCTTATTTAATTGTAGTGCAGAATCCCCAGCATGGATCATATTTACTCTGCAACCACAGATATCAAAGTATTCTCTCATCACAGTTCAGTGCTGGGAAGAAGCATTTGATTACCTGAATCCCAGACCCACATCTCAGCTTGTTTCAAAGATGCCTTCCCCATTAGTTAGAAGCCTCCACCCATGCCTGTTGCTACACACCTGCATCCCCACTCAGGCTTCCAAAGCAGGAAAGCTGAATTCCCGGTACACGAAAGCAAGCCCAAGCAAGACACCCCTCTGCTCAACACTTAGACTTCTGTAATAAGCAGGGTGGCTTCAAGCAACAGAGGAAGCAACTGTCAGTCAATGATCCCCTAGTTTATAGGGCAAAAGCCTGCTTTCTGTAACAAGGACCATCAGAGAGTGGGAAGTTCATGTTTCCCCAGACATAAGCCACAGAGGTCTAAAGACACCAGGATGTAAAAGACATCAGGCTTTGCAAACAGGGTGCCTCAAGACACCAGAGACCTGGCTGAATAACATCAGGGACAGGACAGGCTGGAAAATTCTTTGGAGAACTTTGAAAAAACACCTTCTGAAGATGGATAGTCCAGTGAACTCATACTGTCATTTCTGCTCACTTAACCACTCTGCATCGGATCAGCTATCCCTTCATGCTATGGCTGTGAGAGGCAGATGGAGAAGCTAAGTGGTAAGTATGATCATGACACACTTTGGGACTCCATGGTAACTGAAATCGTGGTACAATTATTCTGAGATGGACTTCATTTCTGGACTGCAGACTGGGCTGGTTTCCCAAAGCCCAGCCACACAAGCACATCCTGAGGCATCTCTGGCTATGGCTGTTGCCCACCACCCATCTGCTCATGTAGCAACGAGGATCAGCCCAGATCTTGAACCCCTTATATAGATAAACTCAGAATTCTCCATTGGAGAGCCAAAGGAGAAAAAGAGGAAATGAATCAAATTCCACCAACTAAGGAAAAAAATGGCTTGAACACCCTGAAGGCAGAGGCCAAAGGAGCAGTTTGCACATTGATAACCTATGACTCAATCATTTATCATGCATAGCTCGACAATTCTCAAGTCTCTGTGGGATGGCAGCTGCCGGGGAGGTGGCTTAGGGAAGAGATGGGTGGGCAAGTCCTGTTTCTGCACTGCTATAAGCAGCGGCGGCCTTTTTATGACTCTCATTTTCCACACTATGGACTCTGAATTAGTCTCTTTATTTTTTCCAAAAGAAGCAAAGGGAAGCCCTTGAGATTCACGTTGGTATCAACAGGAAACTTGGGTAAAAAAAAAAGGCAAGACAAAGAGGAAACCAAAGTATACATGACTGAGAACAGGAATTTCAAGTACAGCGCTTTTGGGAAGGAAAATTAAACTTTTGAAGAATTAGTTGGCATGGAGGGGAAGAGAGGTATGGGGCAGGGTGTGGAGTAGAATGAATTAAGGAAGGAAGGAATGATCTTTACATAGGAATCAGAGGATGACCTCATGTACTATTTTATGTGGTTTTTTAAAAAGCATTCGGCAAAACCAAACACATTTCATAATGACCTCACTCTCATGAAAGGTTATTAAGTTACATGACTCTACTGAAGGGCCATGCTTAGGTAGCATGGAGTATGGTCCACGTTCTCAGGTTTCTAATCCTAGGATTTTTATTCCTGTTAGATACAGACGTGGTAAAAATCTATAGTATCACTGCTGTCTTAGGTGAGGATATATTCCTTTACCACATCACTCACTTAGTTATTTATAAACCTGAAAAATAAAAGAACCCTGAGAATTACTACTACAGAATAAAATACCTCAGTTATATAAAAGAAATTCACCCTTTGAAAGTATTAAATGGGGGTTCCAGCTGATTATTTGCTCAGTTCTCTGTAACCAGAATGTGTTTATTCAAAGAAGGATCTCCTTCCAGGGTATCCATCATTTCTGTGCTGTCCCAGGGTTGGGTTCAACAGCAACCACCACCTAGACAGAGAGGATGGGCCAGCTGTGGTGAAATGCCCAGAACTCCACTGAAGAGCATGTACAGTCACATCTCTCATACCTAAAGCCAAGTATTTGCAGGTTGTCACTTATGGAGTGAGCCCTAAGACCAATATATGGAATGGATGAGTGTAAGAAACATTGAATATTAACATCGTTATAAAAAATTTTATCTCCAACTATTCTATCTTAATATATTTACCATTTCTACTTTGTGAACTATCCATATCTATGGCTACAGTAAAAGAAAATCAAACTACTGGGTGCTGACATGCTTAAATAAGATTTATCTTTATTTAGTACAAACAAAACCTGTACACATCATGTTTTAAAATTTGTGCTCATTTTTTAACATTTTTAAAGGATTTATTTGAAAGGCAGAGAGGAGACAGAGGCAGAAATGGTGAGATAAAGAGAGAGCTCATGGCCAGTGTTGTGAAATAGTAGGTAAGACCAGAAGCTGTGATGCTGGCATCCCATATGGATGCTGGTTTGTGTCCCAGCTGCTCCACTTGTGATCCAGCTCCCTGCTAAGGGCCTGGGAAAAGCAGCAGAAGATGGTTCAAGTGTTTATGCCCCTGCCACCCATGGGGGAGACCTGGATGAGACTCCTGGCTTTGGCAAGGCTCAGCCTTGGCCATTGCTGCCACTTGGGGGAGTGAACGAGCAGATGGAAGAGCCCCCTTTCTCTCCCTAACTCTGACCTTCAAACAAAAAGATCCTAAGGGGAAAAAAAAACACCAAAAAAAAAAAAAAAAAGATATCTCTCCATAAGCAGGTTACTTCTCCACATGCCTACAATCATCATGGCAGGATCAAATCAAAGTCAGAAGCTGAGAATTCATTACCAGTCTCCCACATGGGTGGCAGGGACCCAATTATTTGAACTTATCACCTGCTGCGTCCAATGGTATAGCATTAGTAGGAAGCTGGAATCAGCAGAATAGGGACTTGACCCCAGGCACTCCAGAATGGGATACAGACACCCCAAGTAGCATTTTAACTGCTGTACCAAATGCCCACTCTTCAAGATTATTATTTGGGTGTGATGTACCTGTTGTATCCAGAAAACCCTCTATAAGTAAAGAATATGTTGTCATTCTTATTTTAACTCTGCAAGTGAGATATTTTCACTTATTGAGCAAGGAATTAAATGAAGGCCTCTGGGTACCTGGACCATAGATCCAGTTATGGCAGCATCTTGTTCCCTCATGTAATAAAAGGACTAAGAGAATGAGCTCAAGCATTTCTAACGGAGGAAAAAAACCAACCAAACAAAAAACAATAGCAAGGACCAAACTCAATACCTCCATCAAGAAATCCATGATTTTGAAAGATACATCAAAAGCAAAGCTCTTTGTGGGAGAATAAGCTTTAAATATGGATTTATTTGTGAAGGTTTTAAACATTGTGCTTACTATATTTAGCATCGTCAATGATTACTCAGTTTGTAAAGTGCTTTGAGGTTATGAGATCACTAGTGAAGCTATCAGTTTCATTTAAAATAAATTCAACTAAATGTTTTTGTCCTCATAGCATTTCCAGCCCATGGAAATCATTATCAGAGGATGTGGTGGAACAGAAAAAAAAGAAGATACATACAAAAAACAGTGCTTTCAGATTCTTTTTTTTTTTTTTTTTTGCAAGTGGCAAACATGATTCTAATATCTGTAACCTTACAAGGTTAAAAAGATGTTGATAAGACCTAAGAATATCAACTAATTTGCTAGAGAGCTACACAAAGAGGTAACACATGTCTCTATCTAATAATATGGAACTTCTTTAGATTTCCCTGAACTACCATTATCAGTAAGCTCTAAACACACACACACACACACACGACTGCCAAGGTAAGGAAAATAACAGTAATGTTTCCCCTCCTACTGTCTTGGTGATATATGAGGTAATTTTGAAATTGCCTACTGGATTGAGTTCAACCAACCACGGTAGAGAGCATTATTTAATTAAAAATAAACCTTATGGTGGTTGTACTTTTCATGCTTATCATCAAGTATTGGTTCTTTAAGAACTGCCACAGGTGTTTGGTTCATCTAGAAGTGTAGGGTACTCCCAAGAAGAGCCATTTCCCAAGAAGCAAGGTCACACAAATAATTCCTCCCTTGAACCACAAAAAACAAACAATAATAATAATAATGTCCAACTTCAGGGAAGGAAATCGCTGTTCTCTTTTCTCAGTGTCTGTAGAAATACCTCACCAATCTGAGCCGCATTTAATCCGATGCTGTTGATAGTCAGCATCAGAATCAACTAGATTACTCAAGAAATCTGAAGACAAGACTATACACATAAGCCAGAGGCATATAAGGATGACCTGCCTTTTGAAGTCTGGGTGAATATTCAGTTTCCACACAAAGGTATTGAGGTGCTAATAAGAAATGAAGAAGTCTAGAAACATGTTCTGAAGACAGTAAAAAATAACTAATGATTGTAATAAAATGTCATCAGTTTTTTTGCACATGGAAGGAAGAAACAGACCCACAGAGTACCTAGAATATGGTAATAAATTACTAGGTTCATGGACAGAGATATTTAATTTAAAAATAATAGCATGAGCTGGATATTTGTGTTTTTATTTTACAAAGGTGATCCAGCACCTTAAAATAACTCACTCTCAATTATATGTGTATAGTCCCTAAGTGGCAGAGTTGGGATTAAAGTCAAGTCTTCCTGGTTCCTAAAATCCTACCTTCTTTCTTTCTATCACTCCTACTCCCAGGACTGTGGACATATATTACGTTCTGTAACTGACATGGATACCAATGGGCAATCTGTGTAAGGCTGTTATTTTATATTAGTATTATATTAATACTTAAATTATTGTATATATTATATATAGAAACCCCACTACAAGTCCAAGGAAAAATAGGAATGTAAAAATTATTCCTAATTTCCTTCATTAATCTATTAGAGATACATAATTCATAAATGCCTCTTTAAACCTATTTATGTTATTAGCCTATTTCTTCTCTTTGTATAATAATTTCCACAATTTGCTACCTGGTAAAGTGCTATTCCCTTTAATTAAAAATTAATTACTTAATTAAAAAAACAAGCCTCCTTTGAGCTTCATGAGTGTAACCTGGAGCAATAAAATAGTGAACAAGGTCACATCCGCCATCAATTTTCTCAGTGTTTCACAGGTTCCCCATTTCTTGGGAAGTCCATGTTTATGGTGTGTTCTGTACATTGAAGATATTTTTCCCTGCCTGAGTCTTTCAGGTTCCCTTCTCAATCTTCTCTTCTTGGACAGGCAGTGCTCAGAGCCCCTCTGAACCTTTCTGGCCCAGCTCCTTCCTGCATTCCAAGGATGACTTCCAAGTTTCACTCTATTATGCAAATGTAGGGTGACCATTTTTTTACCTTCAGTCATCCAAGAAAGAAAGACTAGAAATTCACAATATACAGCTTGTCACATGACTATAGGAATAACTGGTCCTATTTCCATCTATGTCCCTGAAAGTGGCGACCCAGACCTTCTGTCTTTCCATTTAATTGCTTTAAGTTCCATTTAATTCTCTTGAATTTATATTGAGCAGTGCAGAGACACTGTCGAGAGACTTTAAGAGGCATGGTCTCAAGTGTGAATTAATCTGAAGGTGTTTTTCAGGTCCCAATCTTGGGAAGTCTTATAGGACTGGTGAGCTTTTCTCCTTCAGGTGAAGCGTAGTGGTAGGGCCAGCCCTTTGTTCATCCAATCATCGCTGTTACCCAGGATTCAAGTGAAGAAAGTGTGACACAACCACATTACTCTAGCCAAGATTCTCTACTCTGTCAGTTGAACTTTTCTCCAAAGTTTCCACAAAATACCAAAATCAGTCACCAAGAATGGAGTTCACAGGCTGCATAAGATGGGCTGATTAGAAGGAAACATGATTGCTTACATGTAAATGGACAGTGAATCGTAAGCAGAATGACAAAAAGGTATTTTAACTTCTCTGCCTGTCATAAAACTGGGTAAGACTTCTTTGAGCAAATCAACACATGAAACATTTTCAGGTAGAAGTATGGGAGAATGGATATAAACTGCTTTGAAAACTAAAATGCTGTATAAATCCATGTGTTATGATTGTTCACTATCAGCAGAATAGAGAGCTTTGAACAAAGATTAAGGACATTGGACTACAGTCCTGGTCTTGCTATCCATAGGCTGGTAGATTTGGACCTCTCAGTGCCAATGTCTGCTTATCCTAAAACATTCAGATTGTACTTAAGGGCCCCAGGGGCTGATCAGTACAGAGTGTGTGATTCTAAAAGAGGCATGGGGTAGTCTTATTATCATAGATTCCAGATGTATCTTAGTAAAATATGAACTGTCATCAAGTATAGAAACCATTCAGAGAGCAACAAAAAGCTGTAATGAAAGGGTAAGCATTGCTTCATATCATAAAGTCTTAAGCTTACAAATTGTTTTGCTTGCCATCCCACTGGCTTCTGCCAACGACCGCCAAATACAAACCGTATGGGAATTTTAGAACAACTAAAATTTTTCTCCCCATGTTCTTTCTGGACTTAATATTCTATCGATGTCCTTCAGCATGGCCTTTATAGTCATCCCTATCCCCTTTCCAGAGATTTTGGGAAGAACAAGTGGCTTGAAAGGAGAGGGCAGTCCCGACCTTGTACAGAAACTTAGCATCTCTTCAACTATGTCAGCACAGCACCCTCTGCTGCTTTAGGGGAAACAAAGCCTCACAACTGCCTCAAAGAAGTTCGTAACCAAGAGACACCACTGCCCCGCTGTACAGCAACAGGGACGACTCGGCTCCATTTGTCAGCTGAATAGCAGTCCTTGCAACACAGTAAAATCACAGTACGGAGAGATGCACTGTTTCTTCATTCTTGTGTTTGCTGTTTTACTACATTTTATCCTTGTGTATGTTCTATGATTTCAAGAGAGGAGCTCTCAGGATTTCTAACTCTCATGAAACAACTATTGCAGTTAGTATTAGGAATAATGGCAAACATGGATAAACACCCTGGAAGCCTCTGTCTTACATCTCCATCAAGGACTCAACAAGAGACGGTAACAGTTCAGAGGGGAAAGCAATTGATATCTTTAACAGAAAACGCCCTGCAAAGCCTGAGAAAATTCTCCCTCAACTTTATTACAATTATACCTGTGCTCTGATACCAACAGAAAGGAACAGATTTTTTTAAAAAATTATTTATTTTATTTGAAAGTTAGAGTTACAGAGAGAGAGAGGGAGAGACAGAGAGAGAAAGAGACAGAGAGAAAGAGAGAGAGACAGAGAAAGAGAGAGATATTCCATTTGCTGGTTTATTCCTCAAATGGCCACAATGGTCAGAGCTGAGCTGATCTGAAGCCAGGAGCCAGGAGCTTCTTTCAGATCTCCTTTATGGGTGCAGGGGCCCAAGGACTTGGGCCATCTTCTGCTGCTCCCAGGCCATAGCAGAGAGCTGGATTGGAAGTAAAGCAACTGGGACTCAAACCCATACCCATATGGGAAGCTAGCACTGCAAGCTGCAACTTTACCTGCTATGCCACAGCGTGGGCATTAAAAGGAACAGATTTTTAAAACTGTAGATCTCTGTCTATTCACATGCATAAAACTGTCTTGCTTTGCAGAGCCACTAAGTTATTAAAAAATCAAATCAGAACCCTGGGAAATACAATTAATTTCTTATGGACTCTTAAGTGGGGATGCTTCAAAAACAAGATGTTCCTCTTCCACTCTAGATCTCTCTCTGTTTTTCCCACTGAGAAAACATGTTTGTAGTATTCTATAGAGGGAAGACTCGTTCCCAGAAAATTCTGCTAAATAGTGGAGAGAAAATACACATCTAACATTAAAAAATAATATCTACTCTAATGTTTTACTTCAGACATGGTGTACAACTTTGGACAAATAATGTATTATTTTCCTAACTCAGGCCAGAGGCCTACTTGGTACAAACCTTGCCATCTCTATCCATTTGTGGAAAGGAGAAAACACTCCCTCAGAAGTATTCTAGAAAGTTCTAGAGCGTTCTCTCCCAGATAGTTTTTTCCACCAAAAGACTACACAGCCCCTTTCAGGTACAACTATCTCAGTTGATGCCAGTAGCTCATTTAATATTCCAAAAATGTTTTAAAGTTAATTTTAAATAAATTCCAATAAATCAGGGATGAATGAAATCTCTAGCCAAGGACCAAAGTGAGGTTACAGGAGGGTAATGTCAGAGCTCCAATTCTAACAGAGGAACCTTCCAGAATATTGCTCTCAAAACCAGTAGCTTATAGGAAAAGGAGAAAAGAGCCACACATTTGTTCCAAGTCCAAACCGACAGTGAAGATTTCCATCTCTGACAGCACCATCTTTCAAGGACTTTGCATCTGTCAAGATCCAGGAATCTTTAGGACTCTTCAGGTCTCAGGTCTAGCTTCCTTCATAGTTTTCGAATGCCTGGGACTGGCTGTGTTTTCTACAAAGTCAGATTTTAACAGTAGAAGGTACCACAGTTCTTTCAATAACTCACTACTGCCCCACCTTGTGGCCTTGCAGAGGGACAATTCCTCCACACTCCTGAGCTTGTTCAACTCAGTGTGAGATGAGCACCAACTGGGAGGGTTAGTTATGACACTGAGACAAATACATCTAAAGGAATGTCAACTTCAGGAAGCTTTTAAAAGTTGGTCACAGGTCAGTAGATTGTGGAGGCAAGACAGGAGCATGATGCTGTGCTAAACTAAAAGGACTTGAGCTTCCCTTTTCATTGGGGTTCTAGTCCCGGTTGGGGTGCTGGATTCTGTCTTGGTTGCTCCTCTTCCAGTGCAGCTCTCTGCTGTGGCCCGGGAAGCCAGTGGAGGATGGCCCAAGTGCTTGAGGCCTGCACCCCCATGGGAGACCTGGAAGAAGAGCCTGGCTCCTGGCTTCGGATTGGCGCAGCACGTCGGCCATGGCGGCCATTTGGGGGGGTGAACCAATGGAAGGAAGACCTTTCTCTCTGTCTCTCTCTCTCACTGTCTAACTCTGCCTGTTGAAAGAAAGAAAGAAAGAAAGAAAGAAAGAAAGAAAGAAAGAAAGAAAAAAAGAAAGAAAGAAAGAAAAGGCCATTTTGGGGCTGGCATTGTGGCATAGTAGGTTAAACTTCCACCTGCAATGCCAGCATCCCGTATGGGCACCAATTCTAGACCCAGCTGCTCCACTTCTAATCCAGCTTCCTGCCAATGCGCCTGGAAAAAAAAAAAAAAAGCAGCAGAAGACAGCCCAAGTGCTTGGATTCCTGCGCCCATGTGGGAGATCTGGAAGAATTTCCAGGCTCCTGGCTTCAGCCTGGCCTATCCCCAGCAGTTAAGGCCATCTGGGAAATGAACCAGTGGACGACACATCAATCTCTCTCTTTCTCTCCCTCCTCTCTCTCCCTCCCTGTCTCTTGCTCTCTGTAACTCTGCCTTTCAAATAAACAAAAAAAAATTTTTTTAAAAGGCCATTTCCATGGAAAAGCAGCTTGGTTCTAGGCATCATGCTAAAACAAGAGCAGGCATTACACTAGATTCTGGGGACATAAAGAAACATCTATTCCCTACACAGAGCCACAGTAATTTCTACAAAATGTAAATCATATCCTACAGCTCCCTGCACACAACTGTTCCAGATTTTCCCCATCACACCAAGAAAAAATCCCTAACTTGCACTATGACCCTCAGCTCTACATTATGTAACCTTGACTTCCACTGGGACACGCAGAATTCCACCAGCTATATGGCCCCTTTGGGGTTTGTAATTTTTAAATTTATTTTTATATATGTGAAAGACAAACACAGAGAGGGAGGAAGAGGGAGAGAGAGATCAACTGATTTTATTCTCTGTTGATTTATTCCCCAAATGCCCACAACAGTCAAGGACGGTTGGGCCAAGACGAAGCTTGGAGCCAGGAACTCAGTCTGAGTCTCCCACAGAGATGGCAGGGACTCTGGAACTTGAGCCATCACTGCTGATCCCAGCGTGCACAATAACAGGAAGCTGCAATCGGAAGCAGAGCCAGGACTCACACCGAGGCACTCTGATCACGGGATGCTGCTGTCCCAGGGTGTGTCCTGGTCACTGCACCCATCACCCAGCCCCCTTTGCAAGTTTCTTTACTCCATTCTCCTTCTTTCTGCAGTGCCCTGTGCTTGCATTTCACCCAACTCGGACAGTCCATCCTGAGATCTTTCCTGGCTTCCTTTTGCCTCTGAAGTCTCAGCTCAAGGCCATCTCTTTGGTGAAGGCTTGCCTAGCCACCAGGTCTAAATCAGCAGGCAGCTTCCTTCACGTCAACATATTTTCCTTTTCTTGGAAGGATTTAATTTGCTGGCTTATTACCCCATCTCTCTACTTCCCCCACCATATATACATACTCTTTAAGAACAGGAACCTTATCTGTCTTGTTTACCACTTTATTTTCAGTCCCTCCAATGGTGCCTTGCACATAATAGGAACCCAAAATCCAAAATCGAACGAACAAATGTGTAAATGGCATAATCTTCTCCTTGGAGGACCACGACATCTGGTAAGTAAGGACTGAGGAGGATGCTGGCACAGAGTCACATTCAAGATGATCCGTGAGCCTGGAGGAGGAACACTTAACCAAGATTGGGGTTCATGTAGGAATATGATGCTGAGGGGGCATGCCTGGGCCAACTCCTGCAGGCTAGACTCACGAAGTGAATTGAGATGGTCCAGTTACAGGAAACAGCATGAGCTAGGAGTGGAAACATGAAAGAGAAAGATGTGAGGGGAAATACAAGGCTAGCCAGGGCACAAAGTCAAGAGTTCAAGAGGAGACACGCTGTGGAAGACCTTGTCTCAGCGTCAAGCTGAGAATCCTGGACTTTTAACTGAAGTTAGAGCATTTGAAGGGGCAGTAATTAACCAACACTAAAGCCATAATATACAGGATTAGTATTTAGTTTTAATCCAGTCTTCATTCCCTTTACCTTGTTGTTTCCTATTAGATTATCCTTGATTTCTCAGTGAGTAAATTCTACAAAAATAAAACACCAGATATCAGTGAGGAAATTCAATGTACTCCTCTATGGTAAGTAGCCTTAACATCTATGTTGGCTTATTTCCTTATTGATTTTCTGGGCCTTTGCAAAAGGCATTGAGTCTATGGCAAGGTTCATCCCAACTCTAATTTTCCTCCAAAATGAGGTGGGCATATACATGGGCCAGAGTTTTCCTTTCTTATTATGTGGGAACGACAATCTCTTTGAGTACACTTCATGCCTGCACTGATACAAAGCTTGAAAGCAACATGATTCAACACTGCGCCTTTTCTGCACCCCAGAAAAGCTGCCAAATACTTCAGAAAGAATTGGCATATGAATAGGATATCAGATAAAACGTTTGTTGAAACAAGTCCTTTTTTCTATGCATTCCATTCCAAACAACAGAACCAAAAAGTCAACCCGTCACATATTATCTAAAAATTATTCACAAAATGTTTGCCTTGTTGGAGGGCATTAGCAACAAACTCCTTGTCCTTTTTCCCTCCTCCTATTCTTTTCATTCATGAAAATGATGACTCACAGCACTGCCCTGTGGAGAGCGGGCAGTGGCCGCTCCCGAGGCAGCCCACCTCTGCTGCTCGTGTGGGAAAAAGCCCTGCAGTGAATCAAGTTCATTGAGCAAAACTAGGGGAAAATATTTGTCTGGAAATCCAACACGCCTCTCTCTGTGCGTGTCTGGACAGCAATAGGATGGACTTAACATTTTTTTCCTTTTTGTCAGAAACTTGTGTATAAAATTGCATATTGTCAAAGAAGACTGTCACCCTGGTGGGGATTTTCAAGTTGCAGGCTCAGTGTCACCAGAGTGGGCACAAAGACACAAAATGAACTGATCATGTATTGCAAACGTAGATACTGTCTAATGGAAATGGTCAACAATGTCTCTATGTAAGGCCTGGAGGAAGTCCACCATGCTGATAAGCTTTGAACTGTTGCAAAAAGGTATTTTTAAAATTTTATTGAAAAGGCAGAGAGAGATGAGTGGGATGAGAGAGAGAGAGAGAGAGAGAGAGAGAGAGAGAGGTCTCCCATCCATTGGTTTACCCTCCAAATGCCTGCTATAGTCAGGAATGGGTCAGCACAAAGCCAGGAGCTAAGAACTTCATCTGAGTCTCCACTCTGGGTAGCAGGGACTCAAGTACTTGAGCCATCACCACTTTCTCCAGGGTGTACAGTTAGCAAGAAGCTGAAATTGGGCGAGGAGCCAGGAATTTGAACCCAGTCACTCTGATAGGGGATGCAGACATCTCAAGCAACACCTTAACCACTGTGGCAAACACTTCACCCAGAAAAGGTAATTTTTTAAAAATAGTAAAATGAAATATCCTCATTAGTAGTCAAGAAGGCATCCATCAGAATCAGATGCATCACAGCTCTTTCAGGAGGTGTGATGGAGGGAGACAGCCACAGGCCACAAGGGTCTAGCACATTTAACTAAGCACTGGTATAGTGCAGCACATGTGTTTCCACTGCCTGTGCAACCTTCTCCTCCCAGGGGACACCATAGCACCATACACTTGTAATTGCGCTCTCTTTATAATGCTATTCACTACCACCTCCAGAGGAGAATGGCTTGTATTTGTATATTTCATTTGTAATGCCCAAGGACAAATTTTTTGTGGTGGCAGCTACACAAGCAAGATGGCAGGCAAACTGGCAGTGAGTGTAGAGTTAAGAAGATAAAGAAAGGCCTTGAGGAAGAGGGGAATCAAGCCTAAGACAGTATTTTGATGCGCTTGGCCTTAAAAATGTAAAAGACTCAGTAAAAAGTGCTGAGTTTGGGAATAAGACATGTCCTTTTATTTAAGGGAAAGAGGAGCAACCAAGACATAACAGTGAGTAAAGCTGAAGTGGTTGGGATCAGAGAATGTCTGAATAATCAATATCTGGCACGCGAGAGGATGAGATAGTGTCTAAGACAGAGCATCTTTGGAGACAACAACCAGTAAATTCAGATATATGGGAGAGTATGGTTAAACGATACACAGATGCTCGGCTCGTGTAGATGCCTTAATACATTAGATAGAGTGAAGAGTGTCTCAGGAATTTTAAAAATCACTGAGACAGAAATGTTAGACTCTTGGAAAGTGAGGGGATCTGAATTCATTGACTGTTTACTAAGATGGAGAGTAGGGAAATCTAAGCAGTAACCATCATGTTTCCTATTTAGTAGTGCCCACTGGAAAAAGCCTAACCCAAAGTTAAAAGTAGAGAAACAAGAGAAACCCCAGGGAGAAACAGGAGTGGGTGGGGGTGCAGGTTGGAAACTCTGTGTGGTTCCCGTTTTCCAGAGCAAATTACAAAAGCAATCTCACCCAGTGCTGTCGGGTTTGGCCAGCTGAGCAGCACTGATAAGGCTCATCACTCTGAAAAGTGCTGGGGCGGGAGGGCTTACAGTAAGTGTCAGAAAGGTACACAACTTGCACTGGCAGTTTCTCATGTTAACAGATACAGTAGCCTAATGAGCTTGTAGACAGAGATTCTGAGCTGTACTAAGAATATACAAGTGTCAAGAGTACACAGGGAGCATGCCTCTTGCTCGTACCCCGACCCCAACCCCACATACTGTGTCCAAACTACTCTCAAAACAACTCAACAGCTATAGCCTTTTAGACTGTATCTCACAGGTAAGGCAACCAAAGCAATGAGAGGGTGATGATAGGCAAGAAATGGCTTTGTCAGCTCTGGTGATGCTTAGCCTGATGTTTTCACACTTTATAATATTGCCTTTTTTATGTAAAATCAATTGGTTTGAAATTGTAGCACCCCAAGACAAGCCGTGGTGAGGCACACTGGAAGGATGACTATGCAGTAGCGGGAGAGGAGTGGTGGCCTGCTTCCTCTGTGCTGATTCATAGGTTCTGACTGTACGCGTTCAGGTAAATGCCTGAGGCCCTAGATTTCCAGATGAGCTACCCTCTTCCTATTTCCAAGAGGCTACATCTACACTGATGTGAATCAAGGAGTGGTCCTTTTTACACTAGCCAGATTGAGTCTGTTTTCTGGTTTTCCTCTCTAGGATAAAGAGGGTCCCCTTTAGACATAATTTCCATGGAGTAGCTTCCTTTTGCCATGAGTTATCTAATGGATGCCATAAAGAGAAACTGACCACACATGGGTAGTTTAAATAGCCAAAAAAGTGCTCTGGACAGCAGCACAACTTAGTGAATGCCTTCCAAAGCGTTATAGTAATATAATAATTTTTTAATGTCTCAAAAGCTATCCCTTATTAAAAAGCTGGTAGGGATTGACAGTTCAATTAAATATAAGCCCTAAGAGGAAAAGAATGGTCTAGGAATAGAACAGAGAATCCCTGGACTATGATTCACTGGCTTTGGTTCTTTGATGAATGACACCCTCTTGTCGCATTTTTAATTCATTAATATTTTGCCCAGGAAAAAACATTCCTCAGGAAATCAACAAGGTCACAAACTTAGGAGCCACCTCACTCTCCATCTCTTGACCACTTTTTAAAAAATATTCTGAATCTATATCGCACCCCAACTTTAAAATACGGAATCGAAGGCTTTCCGAGGCAGAGATTCAGAAATAAACGGAGAGGAAGAACAAGCTTCATAATGCATTTCCAGCACAACTCTTTCAGAAATCACAGCATCATTTGCCAGGTTCTCTGCTGCCCAGGCGCAGCACAAAGCATCATTAATTTCAATGGGGCTTTCCAGGGAAGGCCAGGGGACACCCAGCTAGTTGCCCACTGTAATGGACCTAACCGAAGAAGGGAGTTCTGATTCAATTTGCAAGTTTCTTCAGGACTCATTCGAATGCTAACAAGTAGTTAATGCAACAGACCATGATTGGTATTTTTTTGTCTTAAGGAGATTTTTACCCAGGGTCGATACAGAGAGAAACTGGCCTGGCCTTTTCTTTTGCCAGTTAAAAGCAACTTTTCCAGTACTGAATGCAATTTGAGTCATCTCCAGCAAGTTCCCGTTGGCGACAGACATTTAGAAATGCAGACTTTCGTTACTCATTATGGTCATCTTTAAAAAGAATGAGATTAAAAGGCAAAATAGGAACTTCTGTTTTTAAACTGGCTAGGAGAGTTAGGGGTCATTTTATTAATATTTATTGAATACAGGCACTATGCTAAAGGACTTTAGCTTCATTAACCCAGCTCATTTCCACAAAAATACTCTTTAAGTAACTAGTATTCTCTATTCTAGAACAGAAAGAAAAGGGGCTAAGAGAAGGAAAATAATTTGCCAAACAGGGCTGGGATTAGAATCACAGATATGCTTACGTCTTTTACTGAACATTTTTCTTTATCCATTACACTTTGCCAATGCACCAACTTGAACATGCAGTGTGACTTTTGGGAACAAGCCTCATTTACTCACTATAAAAAACTGGCTTAAAGATTACATCCCCCCCTGGACCAAAGCACAGAATCTCAACTGCAAGGACAGCTGGTCTCCGAGAAAAGGTAACTGGACGCCCATCCCATTTTGTTAAGACGATGAACATCAAGCACAGGCAACCGGGGTAGTGAAGAGAAAGAACCAAGGGGCTCATGGGAGTTTGTTCCCAAGCTCTCCTCTGAATGGAACAAGCACACAGCAACCTTGCCTTTGCTCGTTTCTGCCTCTTAGTGTGAAACCCTTCAGCACTGGACTAACAAAGGATAGTTTTGAGGGAGAAAAAGGGAATTACTCTAAAATCATTAGGATTGTATAATTTTCCTAAGGTCTTATTTATTTACTTGTCAACATTCTGGTTTTATTATGTTGGTGAATCTACATAGTGTCCTTTGTAAAAATGTTAGGATTATTTCTAAAATGTAAAAGAACTTGTAGCTTTGTTCCTAAAGCCAAAAATTGCTGATAAAATTGATCTGAACATTAAAAGAAATGGAATAATTACTCAAATACCTTAACCAAGATTTTTAGTTTTATCTTACATCATTATTATTTTTCTAGACTATTTTCATACATATGATCTTATTTTAAGTTTTTCCAAATCTTCAAAGTTGCAAAATATGGCTGATACATATGAAACTGTTTACACACTTAACTGATTCTTATTTTTAATGATAGTATTTAAAATTTTAGAGCATATCTTCTCTGCAGATGCAAGCTAAGTAAGTTCAGAGCTGTGCTGAATAAAAGATACTTCAATACGGCCGGCGCCGTGGCTCAACAGGCTAATCCTCCGCCTGCAGCGCCAGCACAGCGGGTTCTAGTCCCGGTCAGGGCGCCGGATTCTGTCCTGGTTGCCCCTCTTCCAGACCAGCTCTCTGCTGTGGCCAGGGAGGGCAGTGGAGGATGGCCCAAGTGCTTGGGCCCTGCACCCCATGGGAGACCAGGAGAAGCACCAGGCTCCTGCCATCAGCTCAGCGCGGTGCGCTGGCCGCAGTGCACCGGCCACGGCAGCCATTGAAGGGTGAACCAACGGCAAAAGGAAGACCTTTCTCTCTCTCTCTCACTGTCCACTCTGCCTGTTAAAAAAAAAAAAGATACTTCAATTCAACTATTTGTATCAAATAATTCAGCCTAAATATTTTTGTTTTTAATTAAAAAGTTATTTTATTTATTTGAAAGGCAGAGAGACAGAGCTCTCTCATCCATTGGTTCACTCCCCAAATGCCCACAGCTCTTGGGGATGGGCCAGGCTGAAGCTAGAAGCCATGAACTTGACCCAGGTCTCCCATGTGGGTGGCAGGGATCCATAGACTCATCACCCCTGTCTACCACGGTGTGCAATAGAAGGAAATCGGAATTGGGAGTGGAGCCTGGATTTGAACTCAGGCACTCAGACATGAGATGTAGGAGTCTCAAGATACATCCTAACCGCTATGTTAAATATGCACCCCTTCTTCTTTTTTTTGAAATACTTTTCATTAACAAATATTTAAAAGTCAAAACTCACAAAATAAACTGTGTTTAAGATTCTTTGAATGTTTCAAAAATGATAGCCTCCTCAATTTTATTCTATTAGCTATAAAATATGAATGCATTCCACTGAAAATCTTCGAAGCTTCATCAAACTATTCGTCCCACAAGCTAAACATTCCAAAGCACTATTAGAGATTTCAAATTAAATGTTTTAAGCCGGCACCGTGGCTCACTAGGCTAATCCTCCGCCTTGTGGCGCCAGCACACCGGGTTCTAGTCCCAGTTGGGGCACCGATCCTATCCCAGTTGCCCCTCTTCCAGGCCAGCTCTCTGCTGTGGCCAGGGAGTGCAGTGGAGGATGGCCCAATTGCTTGGGCCCTGCACCCCATGGGGGACCAGGAGAAGCACCTGGCTCCTGCCATCGGATCAGCGCGGTGCGCCAGCCGCAGCGCGCCTACCGCGGCGGCCATTGGAGGGTGAACCAACGGCAAAAGGAAGACCTTTCTCTCTGTGTCTCTCTCTCACTGTCCACTCTGCCTGTCAAAAATAAAAAAAATTTTTAAAAAAATTAAATGTTTTAAAATATGAGACTTTTTTTTTATAATTTCTTCAGTTCCAACCTTGCTTTTGTAAAGAAATTTCAATGACTTGTTTTCACACTTTGTTTACAAGTATTGCACTTTGAGAAAATTTTAAAAGCTTCAGTTTTTGATGTTCCATTCATTGATACTTTGATGACAGATGATTTTAAAATCAAAAGATGGCCAAAATTAAGACTCCCTTACAAAAATACAGTACCCTGTAGGATACTCAGATGAATTGTAGCAGTAGCCCTTTAAAACCTCAAACATTTCTAAAATCCAGTAGAAGTTGGGATATAAAGACAAAAAGTTCATCCACCACTCTGAATTTTTTGTATTCCACATTATTATCTTCATAACAAGATTATATAGCTTCTTTTCCTAACCATATATAAATAAATGTGTTTTAAATTCTTAAAACCTATAGCAAAGACAAAAACAAAACCTATAGCTTCTATTTCAATTGAAAGTCTACTGAAACTTATTTGTCTGCAAGTGTGAATTAAATATTACAACTCTTTCCAAATACATTTCTTCTCTTTAAATTTCTTAATTTAATACGATCATTAGGTTTCTTCATGTTTATTGATATAATTAGATTATCATGATATACATGCTGGAAGTAACACATTACATTTTAACTGAATTTATAATAGCACTGATAAGATGGTCTAAGCAAATGAACCTCCAGAAGCTGAGTTTCCCCCTGAATTGGTTGAGAAAACTGGACCACTATAGGAGTGACTGAAATGACTTTCTTTGAAGCATCCAATGACACTGATAAAAACTGGCAAGCTTTTCCTGTTTTCAAAGTTCTTTTACTAACGGCACTGATACTTCACAGAATTCATTTCATTTCGGGATGGACACAAGAAATCATGAAATTGAAAATGTGCTAGCTTCACTTAGAAGAACAATCATTTCATGCCTCCAAGAATACTATGTAAACCCCCTGCCATTGTGTGTGTTGAAACATTTCAGGGCACAGTCTTTTTAAAATTATGTTTTTAACTTTTGAAGTAGGTCCTGATGGTTTTTCAGCACAGGTGTGATTCCTGGATATTAATTCATGACATCGCCATGGTGAATGGCAACAAGTATTTTATGTTCATTTTTTTTTTAAACTAGGTTGATGATACAAACTTTTTTTTTTAAGATTTATTTATTTATTTGAAAGACTGAGTTACAGAGAGGCAGAGGCAAAGAGAGAGAGAGAGGGATCTTCCATCTGCTAGTTCATTCCCCAAATTGCCCCAATGGCTGGAGTTGGGCTGATCCAAAGCCAGGAACTTTTTCTGGGTCTCCCATGTGTTTGCAGGGGCCCAAGCACTTGGGCTATGTTCCGCTGCTTTCCCAGGCACATTAGCAAGGAGGTGGAATCAGAAGTGGAGCAGCCAGGACTCAAACTGGCACCCACATGGGATGCTGACACTGCAGACGGTGACTTTACCTGCTATGGCACAGCACTGGCCCCTCATTGTTCCTTTCTTGATAAATGGCAATCCAAATACTTGGTTTTCATTGAACAGTTATTTGTAGTTATTTGTTTGCATTTCCTTACTGCCAGAAGGATTTCTTTCTTTCTCTTTCACCTATTTGAATCACAGAAAGATATAGAGAGGCAGAGACATAGAAAAAGAGATCTTTCATCTGTTGGTTCACTCCCCAGATGGAAGCCCACTCGAGGCTTGGCCAGGCTGAAGCCAGGAGCCAGGAACTCTATCTGGGTCTCCCACGTGGGTGCAGGGATCCAAGTACTTGGGCCATCTTCCACTGCTTTCACAGGCATATGAGCAGGAAGTTGGATTGAAAGTGAGGCAGGGCCTGGCACTGTGGTGTAGCGGGTAAAGCCGCCGCCTCCAGTGCCAGTATCCATACGGGCGCTGGTTCGAGTTCTGACAGCCCCACTTCCGATCCAGCTCCCTACTATGGCCTGAGAAAGTAGCAGAAGATGGCCCAAGTCCTTGGGCCCCTGCACCTGCACGGGAGACCCGGAAGAAGCTCGTGGCTCCTGGCTTCTGGCTTCAGATCGGTGCAGTTCTGGCCATTGTGGCCAATTGGGGAGTGAACCAGGGAATGGAAGACTTCTCTCTGCCTCATGCTTACCCTACTACTGATGCAATATTATTGCCACCATCTGTACTTACTTTTCATGTTGCTCCCAAGTGAAGTTCCAAAATGCCAGCAAATAACGTTTAGTGTAGTTGCCTGAATTGGAGCCTGGGAAGCTATAGGGTACAGTAGAGATATTTTCGGGGCCCATTAATATTTTCTATTTAATTTTTTTCAAAACATTGGTTTATTTTCAAAACTTTATTTACAAATTCAGTTACATTTAAATGTCCCTGAGGCATACACTTCCCTTCCCAGTCTCCATTTTTTTTTTTAAATATAGAATTCCATGCCATTTATAAACCACAGACTGCAACACTGGCATCTTTCATGGATGCCAGTTCAATCCCTGGCTACTTCATTTCCAATCCAGCTCCCTGCTGATGCTCCTGGGAAAGCAGCAAAGGATGACCCAAGTACTCGGGCCCCTGTACCCGCATGGGGGACTCAGATGGAGCTCCTGGTTCCTGACTTCGAGCTGGCCCAGCCCTGGTTGTTGTGGCCATTTGGGGAGTGAACCAGTGGGTGGAAGATCTTCCTCTCTCTCTCCTCTCTCTGTGTAACTCTGCCTTTCAAATAAATAAATAAATTTTAAAAAGGAAAAGACTTAAGACTTATAAATACAGGATTTATTTAAGATTATAGGATATGAGGTTTTGGGTTTTTTTAAAGATTTATTTATTTGAAAGGCAGAGCTATAGAGAGGCAGAGGCAGAGAGAAAGGGAGAGACAGGAGGAGTTAGAGAAAGAGAGAGAGAGAGAGGGAAAGAGAGAGAGAGTCTTCCATCCACTGGTTCACTCCCCAGGTGGTTGTAACACCTGGAGCTGCGCTAATCCAAAGCCAGAAGCCAGGAATTTCTTCTGGGTCTCCCACATGGGTGCAGAAGCCCAAGCATCTGGGCCATCTTCTACTGCTTTCCCAGGCCATAGCACAAAGCTGAATCAGAAGAGAAGTAGCCGGGACTCGAACCAGCACCCATATGTGATGCTGGCACTGCTGGCGGAGGCTTTACCTGCTATGCCACAGCGCCAGCCCCAAGACTTAAGTAAGATATAAGACTTCCAAATACAGGATTGTATTACTGAGGTGTTATGCATTTGTCATGCTTTCTTCAAAGGTGAAATAGAAGTAAATATGTCACTTTGTGTATTATTTTCTGGTTAGGAGGAACACAGATGCAGTTTATAGAAGATGTCATTTCCTACACCAGGTTTATCTTTCGTATAAATAGCTTGAACAAAGCTCATCTTCCATCTTTAACACGGAGTGTAAACCCTGCAATTTTCTTTGTGAGTCAAAAACAACATACACTGGCTGTCAGTCCCTCAAATAACCAGTGAATTATTTTCCTCAAGAAACTGTGTCCAAGGCCTAACATATGACTCCAGCATGTATAATGCCAGCTATTCAAATCTAAAGTCATAACAAAATGACTATTTTCAGGAAACTACAACAGTTATTCCTGACAACTTAATGGCATTCCTTAATCACCAGTTGTAGCCAACATTCAGTTTCTATTGGGATAATGTTTAGTGTTTCTACCTCATAATTTCATTTTTCATATGTCCCCTAGGGTTATATTTTCCTGCACTATTTACTTACTCTGCAATATCAAGTGTCTTTAGGGATGTTCATGGATAGAAAATTGTACTTGAAGTTTCTGGCGATATTTTAAAGATTAATCTATTTCCCTGATGGAAACATTCATAGTAGAAAACCAAAATTAATGCTATCTATTTTTCCTGATGACATATACTAATTTCAAAGACAACGTTTGGCTATATTAATCCTATGAGAGCGAGCTCCTCTTATTAATGATTTTTAGTATTTTTATTCATCATCTTGTCTAACCATATCACAAATAATGATAACAACCTTAGAGTGTTCAAAACCAAATCACAATTTTTTTTTTTAATCAGCTCCCTAATAGTCCCCTGGGGTCTGACCCTAGCTTGGAGTCCCATGGCACCGGAGGGGGCTGAGTGAAACCTGCCAATAGACAAGGTACAGGCAAAGATTATGAAGTCAGATTATTATGACGCTTTGACAGATTTCTCCAAACCAGCTGTGCTCATTTTGTTCAATTATTTATATTTTTCCCCTATTCAAAATGATTCAGTCTCATTCTTGTTCTCTCATCATCTAAGCAGTGAAATGCAATTGCCTTAGGGAGCTAAGTGACAATTTTTCTTCCTTCACATGACCCTGTTATAAAATCTCATACCTTGTAATTGTTCCTCCACTTTGAGAATGGAGTGCTCTCTCTCTCTCTCTCTTTTTTTTTCCTTAGATTACTTTCTAAAGTGTGTGTCTTTACTAATTAGTTTAGTTAACATGTGAGGAAATTAGCTATAAAGTCTTCTTTTTAGAGTTTATTTCTCAACAGGGATCAAATTTATCTTCAGTCTTCAACACTACCTGAGATTTATCTTATTGGGGAAAGCAAACATTCTTAAATTTTTAATTTTTTAAAATTGTTTTGTAATTCTAGGGAAACAATGGCTCCAAGGATTACTTATCTAAAAAACAGACTGGAAGAACTCCTTGCCAAGACTGGTTACATGGAAGACTCATTCATATGGAGAAGAAACACAATTCCTGAGTGATCAATACATCACTTCTTGTTAAAATGTTAAAGGTATGGCAGTGAGACCTCTGGTAAATGAGAATATGTTAATCTTTGCCTTGTAGTTGAAATAGCACCATTTACATTTTATAGATTAGGTAAGTGTGGGTTAGGAGATGGAATCCTTTCCAGGGTGGTCTGAACAGGAGGAGGACTTAAGAGCAACAAGCAAACTCCCCCTGAATTTATAGTCAATTCTTGACTCACTATCACCCAAACTTCAAATGGAAAATTCTTTGCTGAATAGATTTTCCAAATTGGAGACATCTTCTAGCTTCCTTTAATGCCAGGATAATTTTAGAGAATGATGATATGTAAATCAGCAGGTGAATAATAATTGCAGAAAGAACTACATAAGGAAATAACAATTAGCTAATAAATCTACTTAGTCTTAATAGTTTCTTTTATACATTAAGAGGCTATTTAATACTTTAGTACTATTGCACATGCATTGTATATTTTAAAGCATTTTACTTAAGTGATATTCTTATAGATAAACTAAGGGTCATAATCACTTAAAAATAATTCTAGGCCTGGTTGGCAAAGCGGGTGATATAACCCAAAGGTCAAAATAGAGCCAACTTGACATGTTTACTAGGCTGTGCCCTTTCAGATGCTTTGGGGCCATGATTTTGGATTGACTGGATTTGCATAATCTCTCACACTACACATGCCATACTATAAAATGTGGCTTACTGTAGTCTTGGATGGCAACTTATTCATCAAACAAAGTGAGACAGTGGCACCCAAGAAGAGATCAAGACCCAGATTTATTCCTGTTTTTACCTGGCTGCACTCAACTGAGATAAACAGCCCTGGGCAAGGACTATTTCCTGAGAGATGGGTCCTTCATGCTTGGAAACTCTGGGAAGGGTCCAAAGAAAGCAGCAACTAAAGGGCAAGCCATTTAGTCATCAGCCAAATATTTTCTTTTCACTCTGATACCTTGTTGCTGTCTATTCAAACACTTTCCTGGCACTTGAACTTAGATAACACTTTATGCCAGATACCATGCCCAGTGCTTCTGCTCAGAATACGCTACCTTGATAAACATACTACAGAATTTAAATGATCCTTAAATGAAAGAAATATCAATAGGCAAATTCTATTTGACCTCAAGGGATAAGCCTTTATTTACTCCCACACTATCTCAATAAATCACTCAGTATATGACTATGAACTTAGCTTGGTTTTCTGGGACAATCTAGAAATTTTAAGGTCAAATTTCAGATAAATACAAATGGGAAGAATACAATAATTGGGTACTGATGATGGTTTTTACACACATTTTTTAAAACGGGCATACTAAATAAATCTAGAAGCAAATATTCTTAAGTGTTTGCTTTTGGATGGCAGAATTTCGTACCTTGTTTTTCCCTTTGAGTAGTTCCCAAGACTATATATGAAATAACATAGATGCTCTTTGCACCAAACAAAAATAAGCAGCCCAAATAACAACAAGCATGGCATTTCTTTGTATTTAAGAAACTTCTGAACGTTCCTCCTTGCTCACCTTTTCCTATTACTTCCCCTTTTCATGGCAGAAGTTCATATGGAGTACACTAATGGAAATACCTGATTTCAAAGCATTAAGCCACTGCTTATAAACTACAATGACTACAAATCTTAGCCAGGAAATCTGTACAAATTTTTTCCAGGAACTCCTTAATGTAGTGGTAATGCACAGGGAGTCTTATTTACACAACATGTCAGTGATAAGTTGTTATCACTAATTTCAGTGTACATGGACTCACGGCAGCAGAAGCTGGTTAAGATGTTCTATTCACAAGACAAAACCATGCAGCCTCCTTGAAATCCTTTCCCATCACTTGACCAGAATGCCACTAAAATACAAGTTTATGTCTTCCCTCAAAATATGCAACAAAGGGCAGGCATTTGACCTAGTGGTTAAGACTCCTAAGTCCCTATCTGAGTAATTGGGTTTGAATCTAGCTCTGGTTTCTGATTCCAGTTTCTGCTAACACAGTTCTGCTAACACAGAACCTGGGAGACAGTGGTGATGGCTCAGGTAATTGTGCTCCTGTCTATGTGTGAGAGCTAGATTGGGTTTCCAGCTCCCAGCACTGGTCTGTACCCAACCCCTGCTTCTTGAATATTTGGGAAATGAAGTAGTAGATGGAATCCTGTTTCTGTCTCTCAAATAATATAAATATTTTTAAATCTTATGGAAAACATTATTTAAATGAGTTGTATCATGATGAAGATATCACCAGAAAGTAAAATCCTGCTATAGGATGTTGGATCATTTCAATTACTAAGTAGGTGGCTGTAGGAATAAAAGAGACTTATTCCTAAACCCCTGTACTAAAAGCAAGTAGTAAAAAACATTGGAAGGCAGTTTCCCTGCCATCTCATTTTCAGCTTCACAAGGGCGTCCTCAGCATTTTCACTCTGTCTATATCCCAAATTTCCTAGAGGTATTACAAAGGGTAAAGTTCAGATCCACACAAAAAGCTTTCCTTTATTCTGACATTTATATTACAAATAATTTGAAGGCTTATCAAACTGTAAGCATTTTTGCTGGAAACTTTGTTTTAGATTAGGAAGTAAACCATCCCTAAGGGATACTATTAGGCATTTTTCTCTTCGCAGCCAAAGTCAAGGTAAAGTCATATTTTAAATGGTTTCTAACAATTGGGAATTACACTGATGCTGAACAATCGCAACAGCAAAGAGAGGACTGTAAATAATCCATTATTTTCAGAATTGTTGAAAGAATTCTTCTAAGCAGGCTTCGGAATGGAAATGTTAATATTTTAGTGTTTCAGAAATGTCTTGAGGCATTATATGATTTTAAACATAAATACATCTTCAGGACCTATTCTTATAATTTTGGAAACAAGCACAGGTTCAAACAAAAAGAACTGCATAATGCCATTTGTTATCAGAGATTGTGGTAGCTGTTTAAAGAACAAAGACTAAAAGATCTACAAAGAAATAGAAACCATTTGTAAACGATGCAAGTGTACCCAGGGCCTCTCCTGACAATAATTGGATTTGGTTGAATAGAGCTGAGAGTAAAGTGAACAGATGTTAGGTGATGGAGCAGAACTTGCTCTTTTCAGATTAAACAACTAATTATGAGGGGATAATGATGTGTGCAACTGGTAGTCACTGGAAATGTTTCCAATTCAGACCAAGTAATAAAACTAAGTGCTAATATATTTGACTCCACACAGGACTGATATGTAGATGTTAAACTATTTTAAAGCAATAATGGGTAAAACAAGTGTTGATAAATTAGATTTCTAGGACCACTGGAGAGAACGACAGATTTTTTTTGTTGTTGTTTCCTTACGTAAATTATGATCAGACTATAGACTTCTAATTAAAGGCAGCTGTTTGTACTCTATCACTGACCAGCCAAAATGTTTTATTTTTATTCATTTATTTTTTAAAATATTTTATTTAATTATTTGAGGGGTAGAGTTATAGACAGTAAGAGGGAGAGACAGAGTGTGAGAGAAAGGTCTTCCATCTGCTGGTTCATTCCTCAAATGGCCACAATTGCTAGAGCTGGGCCATTCCGAAGCCAGGAACCAGGAGCTTCTTTTGGGTCTCCCAAGCACTTGGGCCATTTTTTACTGCTTTCCCAGGCCACAGCAGAGAGCTGGATTGGAAGAGGAGCAGCTGGACTAGAACTGGTGCCCATACGGGATGTGGCACGGCAGGCAGAGGATTAACCTACTGCACCACAGCTCCAGCACCCAGAATATATATTAAGGATCTTAATTACTAGCTTGGAATATTCATACATTAATTGACAGGAATACTTTTTCCTAGAAGTCAAATGGGTGATACTGTAAGAGTGACAAACATAGCCTAACTTTTCTTTACTCAAAATCACAATCTGTATTAGCATCCTGTGACTGGGGCAACTCAGTGACTCCAGACAACAGTGGCTTAAGAACTTGGTTCTCCCATACTTCTGAAGACCAGAAGGGTGAACCCAAGGTGTCCCTAGGGCCACCCTCCTTTTAGAAATTCTAGGCAAAAATCTGGCCGGCGCCCGCAGCTCAATAGGCTAATCCTCCACCTTGCGGCGCCGGCACACCGGGTTCTAGTCCCGGTCGGGGCACCGATCCTGTCCCGGTTGCCCCTCTTCCAGGCCAGCTCTCTGCTGTGGCCAGGGAGTGCAGTGGAGGATGGCCCAAGTGCTTGGGCCCTGTACCCCATGGGAGACCAGGAGAAGCACCTGGTTCCTGCCATCGGATCAGCCTGGTGCGCCGGTCGCAGTGCGCCTACTGCGGCGGCCATTGGAGGGTGAACCAATGGCAAAAAGGAAGACCTTTCTTTCTGTCTCTCTCTCTCACTGTCCACTCTGCCTGTCAAAAAAGAAAAAAGAAAAAAAAAGAAATTCTAGGCAAAAATCTGTTCCCTGCCCTGCCTCTTCCAGCTTCTGCAGGTGGCTGGCATTCCTGGCAGTCACAGCCCGTCTGTTCTGCGCTGGTGTTGCCTCTCTGGGTGTCTACCTCAGAACTCCTTATCTCTCTTTCAGAAGGATGTGTGTGATCGCACTTAGCACACCGGTAACTTAGGGTAAGCTCTTCCTCTGAAGATCCTGAACCCAATCACATCTTTCGCTTTATTAAAGTAACATCCATAGGTTGTAGGGATTCAGCATGGCTATTTTCAGGGGCTGTGTTTTGGCTTATTACACTGTCACTATTTCACTATTCCTGTGTATTTGTCAGTGTCATTCTCTGTAAGCCAAAACACTTCATACATGTCTCTCAGTGTAATAGAATTTATTGTCTTTGATCGCTTATTTAGTGTTCCATAACATAAGTTCTAGCATTTATTTCAAAGTTCTCAGATATTTTAATCATTGCTACTACCACTACCACTACTAATTAGAAAGAAAGGACAATGGGTTGGGTGAAGGGGAGAAAACGGAGGAAAAGAGGAGGAAAAGGAGGTGGAGAGAAAGGACCTGGTGGTGGAAGAGGAGTTAGAGGAGGAGAGGAGGGGGAGAGGGAGGAGGAGAGTGATGCAGAAGGGAAAGAGACCACCTGTCATATACACTGTTTCAACCTAATGAGATCTGGGAATCAGTCATTGTTTCTGAGCTGTCCCAAATTAGCTTTTTGTGGCTATGTATTTAGAATTTACAACACAAAGCTTTGTTCATCTTACCAACCACAGAGCTAAAGTCATTCGCATTTATTACAATTAGTTGGGGCACTTATAAATACAATATTTGCAGTAAAATTCAGAATAAATAAAATAATCAATTTTACTCAATCTTTTGAATTACAAAAGGTAATTCAAGGATGGAATGGACTGATTTTCACTTGGTTTGCTTGAGCTGGGTTTTATAGATATCATTTTTAAAAATATTTTTATTTATTTGAAAGGCAGAGCTACAGAGAGGCAGAGACAGAGGCAGAGGCAGAGAGAGAGAGATGGGGGCAGAGGGAGAGAGCGAGAGGGGTCTTCCATCTGATGGTTCATTCTCCAAATGGCTACAATGGCCTATCTGAAGCCAGGAGCCAGGAGCTTCTTCCAGGTCTCCCACACGGGCGCAGGGGCCCAAGGACTTGGGCCATCTTGTACTGCTTTCCCAGGCCATAGCAGAGAGCTGGATCAGAAGTGGAGCAGCTATGACTCAAACTGGTGCCCATATGGATGCCAGCACTGTAGGCGGTAGCTTTACCTGCTTTGCCACAGTGCTGCCCCATAGATATGATTAAAAGACAAAGCTTTAAGAAGATAATAACTTAATTAAAGATTTCAGGCCATGTGTCTTTTTGTAGGCAGTGGGGAGCAACAATGTTCCTGCTCTGGCCTCCCCCAGGCAATTGCTCGTGTGCTGGGGTTGATGTTTAAAACCAGGGAGTGTGCTGATTGGATGCCATTGTGATGAAGAGGATGTGGACTCCCCCAAGGTGATAATGAAGATCTCTCTCTGTTACGCTACAAACTTCTGTGCTGCTGCTGGCACCCAGCCTCTCAGCAACCACGAACAGACACGCTCATTTTCTAGTTCCTATTTGCAAGTTGTTTGCTTTAAGTCACAGCCCACACAGAATCAATAGTGGATACAAATTTATAGAAGAGCTTTTTTGCTTCAGGATTAATAAACTCAAGAGGTCACACATGACTTGGCATCTTATTTGAAACTTTTCCAATTTATATCAAGATGGTTTACGAACAAACCAAAGCAGAATGACATCCATTAGACAACTGATAGAAGTCAGAGCGCAGCAGATCAGGGATGTGAGTGTGCCAGGGAAACATTGTGACGGCTGGGGTGGACATTTGGCATGGCAGTTCAGATACTGCTAGAGACACCCTCATTCCATACTGGAGTGCCTGGCTCTGCTCCCAATTCCAGCTTTCCGGTAATGCACACTCTGGGAGGCAGCAGGTGATGGCTCAAGTACCTGGGTCCCTGCCACACATGTTTGAAACCTGGGTTGAGCTCCTGGGTTTGGCCTGGCCCAGCCTTGGCTGTTGCAGCAATTTGGGAAGTGAGCTGGTGGATGGGCCATCTCTGTGTGTTTGTCTGTTTCTCCCTCTCCACCTTTCAGATAAATAATTTTTAAAAATATATATCATATTTAATTTTATGTGTCAGTGTGACTGGACCATGGAGTGACCAGATATTTTGTTACTGACTATTCTGGTGTTTTTCTGTGAGGGTGTTTTTAGGTAAGATTAACATTTAAATCATAAACTAAATGTAGTAGAGTGCTCCAATGTGGGTGGTCCCCATCCAATGAGTTGACCACCTGCAGGAGAGCCTTTGAACTGGATCTTAGGCTTTGTCCGCCTTGGACTACAACTGAGACATCAGCTCCTCCCAGGTATGCAGCCTGCTGGCTTCCAGGCTGGAGCTGCACCACTAATTTTCCCGGGTCTCAAGCTGGCCAATTCACCCTGCGGATCTTCGGATTCAGCCTCCATAATTGTACATTTATACATATACATTTCATATACATGTGAAGGAGAGAGAGGGACTTCAAATTTTGTGAAATGAAATTAACAGATATTTTGGTGAAAAAAATTGAAATCAATGCAGTTTTTTCAAAATATGTATTTTCCATGTACCTGTTTAAATATCCCTATATATACATATATAAACATATATATTCATGTGTATATGTATATGCACATATATTATCCATGTATATATGCATATACATGAATATATGAATAACATACACACATGTCATACACATATGCGTGTATATAACACATATTATATAATGTATATATGTGTATACATATATATGTGTATAACACATTATATAATGTACACGTGAACAATACACATATGTGTGTGTTATTCATGTATATGTGTATATAGGTGTGGGTATACATAAATACATATACATATACTTGAATATATGTGTGTATACACATAAAAATATACACATAAACAATATAGGGAGATATATATATGAATAATATATCATAATGGTTTTCTCTGGAGAACCCTAATAAAAATTTCCCTTAAAGTTACAGCATAAAGCCAGGTAGATCCTTGAAAGATACCTATATTTAATAAAATTGCAATGTACTACTTTATATTACATTGGGATTAAGAGAGGGAGGAGATGTACAATTTGGGACATGCTCAAGCTGACTTGCTCCAAATTGTAGAGTTAGAAATGTGCCAGGGGATTCCAATTCAATCCCATCAAGGTGGCATGTACAAATGCCATCTCACTAGTCCAAGTGATCAATTTCAATTCACAATTGATCATACTGATAGGTCTAAGAGTCAAAGAGATCACATAAACAAGACTAGTGTCTGTGAATACTAACTGATAGAATAAAAAAGGGAGAGAATGATCCAACATGGGAAGTGGGATACACAGCAGACTCGTAGAATGGCAGATGTCCTAAACGGCACTCTGGCTTCAGAATCAGCCCTTAAGGCATTCGGATCTGGCTCAAGAGCCCATGAGAGTATTTTAGGCATTGAAAGCCAAGACACTCTGGCAAAAAAAAAAAAAAAAAAACAAAAAAAAAAAAACCTAAAAGAAAGATCTCTGCGAGTGAGATCCCAGTAGAAAGAATGGGCCATCAAAGAAGGAGGTACCTTTCTCTGAAGGGAGGAGAGAACTGCCACTTTGACTAAATAAGATCCAAGTTGGCGAACTCTAAAGGCTTCCATAGCTTTGGCAACTCATGACAAGAGCCTAGGGAGATTATTGACGCCATAAACAAGAGTGTCAAATTGTTAAGTCAACAACAGGAGTCACTGTGCACTTACTCCTCATGTAGGATCTCTGTCCTTAATTTGTTGTTCAATGTGAATTAATGCTATAACTAGTACTGAAACAGTATTTTACACTTTATGTTTCTGTATGGGTGCAAACTGTTGAAATCTTTAGTTGATATATACTAAATTGATCTTCTGTATATAAAGATAATTGAAAATGAATCTTGATGTGAATGGAATGGGAGAGGGAGCGGGAGTTGGGAGGGTTGCGGGTGGGAGGGAAGTTATGGGGGGGGGGGGAAGCCATTGTAATCCATAAGCTGTACTTTGGAAATTTATATTTACTAAATAAAAGTTAAAAAAAAGAGTAAAGTAGATAGGATGAACATGAAATACACAGACATGAAATACACATGGAGAACTAGGATTTTGTTATGAATATAGTCATCATCAAACTTAATCAATTAAATGTATTCTAATTTGTCAGGATGAGGTATTTGGGTTTCTGTAAATTGGTATAATTTTTAGTAATATTCAGCTTTAATATCACATGTCATTTGGAAACAATGGCAGTCGCTGTAAGGAGAGGGGCATAGTAGGCAGTTAAGAGTCATTTGTTTGGGGCCGAAGCTGTGGACACTGTGGGCTAAGCCTCCACCTGTGGCACCAGCATCCCATATGGGCGTTGGTTCATGTCCCGGCTGCTCCTCTTCTCATCCAGCTAATAGCCTGGGAAAATAATAGAAGATGGCCCAAAAGCTGGGGCCCCTGTACCCATGTGGGAGACCCAGGAGAAGCTCCTGACTCCTGGCTTTAGATCAGCCTAGCTCTGAACATTGCAGCCATCTGGGGAGTGAACCAGTAGATGAAAGCTCTCTCTCTCTCTCTCTCTCTCTCTGCCTCTCCCTCTTCCTCTGTAACTGCCTCTCAAATAACCATTTTTTAAAGAGTCCTTTGTTAGAACACAGTATTCATTCAGAGAGGGTGATCCTCTGTTGCTCCAGAAAGCCTCAGTAATCTTCAAGGGTAAGCACACCTTCTGTAAGAGAAGGAAACTCCAACACCGTATGGTGTCATTGGTTCCTTGAAGAGCAAAGCCTGCTAAGATTTAGGATTAAAAAGAAAAATGCATATAAGGAATGAAACATATAGTATTAAATAATATTGCACTAAAGAGGCTATATTTTTGATATTTCATATACTTGTAATTTTAAGTTATTTTAATTAGAGTACCAGTAAATAGGATTGAGATTCTAATTTAAAATGTAAAATTGATTAAATGATTTAGACCTCTGGTTATGAGTTTAATCTTATCAAGTTTACATACAAATTTAGAACTTTAAGAGAACTTAATCACATTTCATATTTATAAGTATTAATAGATAAGTATTCAAATATTCATGAGTAGCTCATTTGTTAAGTTAGACAAATTAAAGTACTTAAAAGGAAATTAAATGTATTAAATGTATAAACAAAATTTTTAGTGCTTAAAATGTTTAACTATATTTGAAAATTGGGACAAAATCATCAATCAAAGTTCCTTTAAGAACGGCTGTTAAAGCTTGCTTGACTTATAAATAGACTAATGAGACTTGTAAGCTGAGCTTAGCATTTTAAGTACAATTTTATGATGTAACTTCAATGGCATATTATCAAAGCAGTCTCTGCCTCTCATATGGAAATATAAGTTTTAGATTGGTGTAACGTCAGACTAGGCTTTCCTATGGGTAAAAATTGTTCTCATTTGTCTTTGACAATAGCCATTCGGGAGACAAACAAGTAATGCTCTTCCTGAGGAGCTGGAGAACAAGCAGAGATCTTGCTGCCCAGAGAGTAACAGGTGCATTTGAGGGAAGTCGGCTTACGTTACTCTTTCTGGACTGTGAATGCACAGAAATCAGGAATTTCATCCCTAAGGAGTAAAGGAATGCCAAGGTGAAGGGTCAGAGCGCCACGACTTTCTGAGTGTATTGTGGGGAGCCGTGGGTGAAGAAGAAAGCATCAAGTTAAGAAAGTATCAAGTTTGTATTTTCTAAGATTTCATCTTGAGACAGAAAATTAAGCAAAAATAATCTCTTTCTGTAATTCAGAGAAATCCAGACTTCGCCAAAGGAAATATGGCAGCAAGCACAATTATTCTGTCTATGTATTTATATTTTTACTAGTGAAAATTTATCACCAAAAATCACTGTGCAGGATCTCAACATGAATAGTGATCATTCCTCTTTATTATAGCTCTTCATGGAAAAAATAAACAAAACCTAAGAAGAGAAAAAGAAAGCAGAGAGTCCAATTTTCCTCTTGCTAGTGAGAGCTCCAAGCTGTTGCTGGGGGTTTTTCCAATGTTCTGTCCAGCTGTCCACACCTGAGTTCTCCTTTCCCTTTCTAACAGAACAATTCAGAAGGAAATGAAGACTTGTGATTTTCACAGATTGTGCAGTGGCTCAATGATGGTGAGAGTATGGTGAATAACTCTGCCCCATAAAGAGTATGCAAAAATGGAAAGATGCAATAAAGTCACTTTTTTGAATGCAAAGGAATTATGGACCTAAAATCAGTCTATTCTTATGAAGGTCATGAAAAAAACTGATTATGTAAGGAAATTCAGATTCTGAATTTAAAACAAAACAATGGAATCTTGTAAGAGGAGTGCTCCTTATTAAGTCAAAGTCTAAGTCTTCATTTTCTATGGATATGTTACAATTTCTATTTTTTTATTTTTATTTTTTGACAGGCAGAGTTAGGCAGTGAGAGAGAGAGAGAGACAGAGAGAAAGGTCTTCCTTCCATTGGTTCACGTCCCACCAAATGGCTGATACAGCCAGCGCGCTGCGCCGATCCAAAGCCAGGAGCCAGGTGCTTCCTCCTGGTCTCCCATGTGGGTGCAGGGCCCAAGGACCTGGGCCATCCTCCACTGCCTTCCCGGGCCACAGCAGAGAGCTGGACTGGAAGAGGAGCAACTGGGACAGAACTAGCGCCCCAACCGGGTTAGAATCCAGAGTGCTGGCGCCGCAGGCGGAGGATTAACCTAGCGAGCGGTGGTGCCGGCCACAATTTCTATTTTCTACTATATCTATCACAGTCATCAGATTTTTCATTCTTTCAAGAAAGTAATTACAGTTCTAAGAACTAAAGCAGCCACTGAAAATCAGCAACATTTGTACAGAAATTGCTGACCATTATGCTGCTTACAAAATTGCTAATCATCATTATTGACAGTAATAATAATTTTCTCTAAAGGTCAATTTTTGGCTAAGAATAATCTATCAAGCCAAACATCCATACATCCATCTCTAGGCAAAATAACCATCCAGAATCAGTCATTCAGTGGTATTGGAAATGACAATGCATTTTCCCCCTAGTCTTTATTCTATTACTAGTAGATTAGCATAAGCCAACTGGTAAATATGAACAACAAATATGTGTACTACCAATGCTTACTGCAAGTAAGTGACAGTGAAGCTAATTTGGAATAGATTATTTCTTTTCTAGATTGTCAGATTTTATTTTGTTATGTGGATTATTTTCATCTACTTGAAAGGAAGAGTGTGGGGAGGGGAAAGAGAGAGAAAGAGAGAGAAAGAGATCTTTCATCTGCTGGTTTACTCCTCAAATGCCCACAACAGCCAGGGCTGGGCCAGGCCAAAGCCAGGGGACAGGAACTCAGTCCTGAACTCCCACATGGGTGACCAGGGCCTGAGCGCTTCAGCCATCATCTGCATCTCCCAGGATGCATTAGCAGGGAGCTGGATCAGAAGCCGAGGTGCCAGAACTCGTTAGGAATTCATATATGGGATGTGGGCATCCCAAGTGGTGGTTGAGCCCTCTGCATCACAACTCTTGACTTAATTTTTTAAAATTTATTTTATCTTGTCAGAATTCGTAAAGTAAGGCATCTTGACAACAAAGAAATCCCAGAAACAAGGAGCTAATTAAAAGCAAACAAACTACACAACAAAAAGAATGAGCTAATCTTTCAAATTAAAAAGAACCAGCTTTGGTGGTAGCATTGAATTGCATTCTGTGGCAAAAAGTCTCTTCTTTCCTGACTGACCCATCTTTTGTTCTACAACCAGAGGACTGGCCTGTCCTGATTTCCATATAGATACTGAGTTCCACATAGATCCAGGAACTGGTAAATGATTGACAACTAAATCCTGGTGTTACAATTCCAAGCTAAAGTGCATCCAAAGTCAAGCACACCTGGAAAATAGTGACAGTTGAACAAAATCTCAGGCTTTTTGGAGGATAATGGACACGTTCCTGATTTTTAAGAAATGTCCTCCAAGCCATGGTGATTGTAACTTGTCATAGCAGAAGGCAAATACTGACAACTTCTTGAGGCCTGTGGTAGACTAAACCTGTCCCCACCTAAACTCTTCCCTGCTTCCCATGGCCTTTGCAATCTGACTCTGCCTCTGCCCCATCAAGCCTGGGGTTCGTTCCCCACCCCCCTTCAATCTGCATGCACTTATGACACACTTCAGCCAATAGCATGTGGCATGAGTAATATCATCCCTGTTCACCTCGCTCTCATAACTCCACCTCTGCCAAGCAAACATACCTCAGAGAATCTGCTAGACAAGGGACACAAAAATCAGCCACCAGCATGGCTGATAGCCAACAAATAGTCACACTGAACTGATAAAACACAACAGGTCAATGTAAATATCAAGATGCATCACCAGTAGAAGTACTTCGTTTACCCACATTTATCTTCCTACACACAATGCATAAAAGGATATTTAGAAAGTACTGATGGATGGAAACAGTATCCCCAAAAAACAACCTCTGGAAGCCTGCTTACAATGAAAGTCCAGGGATCCACAGGCGCAATGCTTATGAGTGCTTTTGGCCACCTTGCAAATCCATTCCAATAGAACTCAAGGCTCAGTTGAGAGCTCTCCTGAATATATCTGCAGTCAATTAACTTGACTTTTTCCAGTTCACTGAATTTAAAGTGCAGCCAGAATTTGCTTAGAAGCCACAAACCACGTTCCCATCCTGCCTACAACCATAGCAATAAAGCAGAGAGCATTCCGTTTGCCATAAAAACTCTTCGTAGAAAGATAACAGAGTAACAATAAAATGACCAAGAATGAGGCATATAGAGCCTCATCAAAAAGTCTTCACAATACACAGGAAGCAAAATCAGCACCCTCTACCTCAAGTACGCATGATGAAAAACGACCATGTTAGTTGCCCAACCTCAGTCAATCCCAGGGAACTCGCTTTTTGACACTTTACAGTGTGGTGGAGGGAGAAGTGCACCAGATGAGATGTCAAGAAAAGCATGCTTCTGCCCTGTTCTACCATCAGTGGTTGCAAAAGCTTGGCCAAGTACCCTGAATACCTGGATGACGAGATAAAAACCATAGAGACGCCTCCCATCTGCAGTTTCATGCTTTTGACTCGCTGAGTTGTTTAGTCTATGACTCAAAAAGAGCACATACAAGTCAACATCATAGGACGAGCATTGGGGCACAGTAGGCTGTAGCCGCCTGTGACAACGGCCTCCCATCTGAGCATCGGTACAAGTCCCAGCTGTTCCACTCCAACCCTGCTCCCTGCTGATGTGCCTGGTTAGGTAGCAAAGATCACCTGAGTACTTGGACCCCGGCCAAGCACGTGGGAGGCCCAGATGGAATTCCAAGCTCCTGGCTTCACACTCTTCTACCTCTTTATCTGATGGGTCCCTGCTTTCAAAATCCTCTCAATCTTCTAGTGCCTCATAATTCCTTTGATGGTCAACAGAGTTGCGTCCCAAATATATTTTATTATATAGTTTGGCTGCATCCCAATTCTTGCTTTGGGATAATTGCTACCCTTAAAAAAACCAAATATACAAAAAGAACAGGAAAAAAAATGTGTTTTCCCTTTATCCTAATGAATTGAATCTCTACCTTGCCTCAGGTGACAACTTGGAATAACAGGTTAATTGTCTCAATGTTGACTAGTTTATCTGTTACATGTCTCAGTATTCTCAGTAGAAGAAATCTGGAATATAAAGTTGCCTCCTAAGGTATTTAGAAAAAGAAAATAAGTGAAAAAAGGGAAAGAAAAGTCGGAATGCAGAGAAAATGAAAACAAAAAATACAATTTTTAATTTGCCATATTCACCAAGAAGATAATTCTCAAAACTGGTAAAGATGCAGTGAGATCCACTGGAAACTGTTACAGTACTTTGCAATTACATATCCATTATCCTAGTATATCCTCTATTACTCAATTTTTTATTTCTAAGATTTTATTTATTTCTTTTTATTTTTTTCAATATTTATTTATTTACTTGAAAGTCAGAATTACACAGAGAGAGAAGGAGAGGCAGAGAGAGAAAGAGAGGTCTTCCATCCACAGGTTCACTCCCTAATTGGCCACAATGGCTGGAGTTGGCGCCAATCTGAAGCCAGGAGCCAGGAGTTTCTTCCAGGTCTCCCACGCAGGTGCAGGGGCTCAAGGACTTGGGCCATCTTCTATTGCTTTCCCTGGCCATAGCAGAGAGCTAGATCAGAAGCAGAGCAGCTGGGACTTGAACTGGCGCCCATATGGGATGCCAGCATCGAAGGCGCAGCTTTACCTATTTTGCCACAGTGCCAGCCCCAAGACTTTATTTATTAAGAAGCAGAGTTACACAAAGAGAGAGGAGGAGACAGAGAAAAAGGTCTTCCATCCGCTGGGATCTTCCATCTGCTGGTTCATTCCCCAACTGGCTGCAACAGCCAGAGCTGGGCCAATCTGAAGCCAGGAGCCAGGAGCCAGGAGCTTCCTCCAGGTCTCCCACATGGATGCAGGGGCCCAGGCATTTGGGCCATCTTCTACTGCTTTCCCAGGCCATAGCAGAGAGCCAGATCAGAAGTGGAGCAGCCAGGATACGAACTGTTGCCCATATGGGATGCCGGCACCACAGGCAGAGGCTTAGCCTACTATGCAACAGCACTGGCCCACAATTACTCAATCTTAAGATACCAGAAATAAAGGCAGAGATTTGTATAGGACATCTTTGATATGTTATTTATTATCTTGATACATTATTTATTATCAAAATCACATGTATGTACTAGAAAACATATACCTCTATACAGCCATCAAAAATTGTGTTTTTTGATATTATGTTAAATAAAGTTATGTGATATATAAATCCATGTATATGATATATTCTCAACTGACTTCAGAAAATAAAATTGAAGAGTCATACCAAAAATCTAATAGTAGTTTTCTTGAATTAATAGGCTAGAGAGTGGTCTTAGTTGTCTTTTTTAACTTTTATTTCCCTCCTTTTACAACAGTGATTATGGATTTTTTGGCAATATGTACAAATTAAAGTATCTATATTAGAGATTTAAGTTATTGTTTTTTTATTTTTATTTTTTGACAGGCAGAGTTAGACAGTGAGAGAGAGAGAGACAGAGAGAACGGTCTTCCTTCCTTTGGTTTACCCCCCAAATGGCCACTATGGCTGGTGCACTACGCCGATCCGAAGCCAGGAGCCAGGTGCTTCCTCCTGGTCTCCCATGCAGGTGCAGGGCCCAAGCACTTGGGCCATCCTTCACTGCCTTCCCAGGCCACAGCAGAGAGCTGGACTGGAAGAGGAGCAATTATTATTTTTAAAGATTTATATATTTATTTGAAAGAGTTACAGAGAAGGAGAGGCACAGGGAGAGGGAGAGAGAGAGAGAGAGAGAGAGAGAGAGAGAGAGAGAGAGATCCTCCAACTGCTGATTCGCTTTCCAAATGGCTGCAATGCCCAGGACTGGGCCAGGCTGGAGCCAGGAGGCAGGAGCTTCATCTGGGATTCCCTTGTGGGTGCATGGGCCCAAGCCCTTGGGCCATATTCCACTCCTTTCCCAGGAGTTGGGTTGGAACTGGAGCACCCAGGACTCGAACTGGTGCCCAAATGGGATACCAACATTGCAGCCAGCAGCTTTACCCACCATACCACAGTGCTAGCCCCTAAAATTATTTTTTAAAATCATAATAGAAACAAAGAAAATTTTAAAGGGCTCTAACAGAAGCCTGGAGGGGAACGGATGTTTGGCGCAGCAGTTAAAACACCACTTGGGATACCTGCATCCCATATCAGAGTGCCAGTGTCTGAGTCTCGTCTCTACTTCTGATTCAAACTTTTGGATAATCCACACTCTTGGAGGCAGCAGGTGATGGCCCAAGTACTTGGGTCCCTGTCACCCACATGGGAGACCAGGATGGAGTTCCTGGCTCCTGACTTGGAGTTGTTGCAGGCATTTGGGGAGTCAACAAAGGAATGGAAGATTTCTCCTTTACTCTCTGCCTAAAAAAAAAAAAAAAAAAGAAAGAAAGAAAGAAAGAAAGAAAGAAAAGAAAAGAAAAGAAAAAGAAAAAGAAACAAACAAAACAGAAGGGCCAGATCTTTAAGATTCAAGCAGGGGCTGGCATTGTGGCCTACCAGATAAAGCTGCTGCTTGCAACACTGGTATTCCACTTAGGCGCTGGTTTGTGTCCTGGCTGCTCCTCTTCCAACCCACCTCCCTAATGGCCTGGGAAAAACCATGGAACTGGCCCAAGCGTCAGGACCCTGTCATGCATGTGGAATACCCAGATGGAGTTCCAGGTTCCTGATGTCAAACTGGCTCAGCCCTTTACGTTATAGCCATCTGGGGAGCAAACCAGTGAATGGAAGATCGATCTCTCTCTCTCTCCCTCCACTCATCCCCCTAACTCTTTCAAATAGATAAATACACCTTTTAAAAAAATTAAAGCAACATTTTGTAGATTCTTAAATCTCAGGGTATGTGACCATACTTTTCTACCCTAACATTAGAAAGAAGACCTTGACCACAAAAGCTGCTTTCACAGTGTGGCAAGGCTGAAGAGACCAGCAGCTCTGAGCAAAGGCACTCCCCCTTCTGCCTCCACCTCTCCTTGGAAGCAATTAGGGGAAATTAGTTCTCCCAACAAGAAAGCTGACTGCATGCTTTGCTGGCTGGAACCGCTGCGGGAGAGAAGGCGGGTCACAGAGGCATGTTGAACCACTTGTGGAAGGCACAGGGTAAATCTGATGGAAGAGTGCACACACCCCTCTCTTGGCTCTCAGCCATTCAAGCTAGTTCAGTGTGGAAGGTTGTAAGGAGAGGGAGCAAAAATGTACTGTCCAGTCAGGGAACCCCTTGGCACTGTGGACTCTGGTTTGGTCGCCAGGAGCACTAACGCTGTGTGTGCTTGTGGCACCTTGTGTCCTGCCACGCACGCTCCACTCTCAAACTTTCCACAGCTTTTCAAGTCTCTACAGCCTTGACGCTGCACTGTCAAATGTAAGGTTTTGTCATTCAATTCACAGTCCATCAGACTCCAAGCTTGGTCTGTGGTTTCAGAAAGGCAATTGTTTTTCTTGACTTCCTTACAGCTTCAGAACATCCTTGAACCAATTCTCACCTATATAAACTTCCAGGGCGTATCTGAAAGGGATGAATTAGGCACTTCTTCATGTTTCTTTGTACTTCCCTTGAATCAATCTTTTTTTTTATTGTGATAACATACATGTAACATAAAATCTGCCATCTTGACCATTTTGGTATGTTCAAATCAGTGGCATTACGTGCATACACACTGGTGTGCAATCATCACCATCACCCATCTCCACAACCTTTTGATCATCTCAAACTGAAACCCCAAACACATTAGGTGCTAATGCCCTATCCTCACATCCCCAGTCCTTGGCAGCCATCTCTCTACTTTCTGTCTCCATGAATTTCCCTATTCTAGGTACCTCATGTAAGTGGAATCACACAGCCACACCTTTTTAAAAAAAATCCCATTTTTAAAAAGATTTATTTATTTGAAAGAGTTACAGCAAGAGAGGGAGAGACAAAGAGAGATGAGAGAGATCTCCCACACACTGCTTCATTCCCCAAATGGCCCCAACAGCCAGGGATGGGCCAGTCCAAAGCCAGGAGCCAGGAGCTTCTTCCTGGGTGCAGGGGCCCAAGCACTTGAGCCATCCTCTGCTGCTTTCCCAAGCTCATTAGCAGACAGCTGGACCAGAAGTGGAGCAGCCAGGACTCGAACCAGCACACATATGGGATGCTGGCACTGCAGACATCAGCTCCCCAGCAATGCCCTTTTGTGTGCAGCATACTGAACTCATTCATGTTTCCAAGTGGAACCAAATTTTTGGAGTAGTAAAGACTGTAAGTTGATTAGCCATCAGATAAAGTAATTCCTACTTGTTTTCAGTCTCTCAGTCCCCCCCTGCAAGGTCCCATTTTACTAGTAATTCTTTTTTTAAAAAAAGTATTTTGAAATTTACAAGACAAAAATTGTGAATTAGTTATACAAGTTCCCATATACCCCTTACCCCATTTCCCTCATTAACATCTCACGTTAGTATAGTCATCACAATTAATAAACAGCTTTCAGAGTCACAAAGTCTCCTTCCAAAGTGCGCAAGGCGTATTCTCTGGCAAAGCAAGTGTCTAGCAGAACATAGATAGCCACTTGGTGGGGATCCTGCAGAAGTCTGAATGACTCACGCTTCAAACTTCCATTCTACTGCAGACAGGCATAATTCAGAGAACTGGTGATGATGCACTGCGCACCCACCACATACACATAAATGATGACTGTGATGCAGAGTGACCACTGATGACTGCCCACTTCTGTGCTGGAGACAGAAGCTTGGGCAATGTCCTAACACACTGGATTTTGCTCTTAGGGAGGACTGCCGGTTACCCATGTGCCTCAGTGGAGACTTTGGTTTCTGGGAGAGGTTCCTTAATTGTGTCACCCTGTCCATCAGTAGAAGAGCATAACTCAAAGGGCATATCTGGGTACTGAGAATGCTTGGTAGGCACTGGTATTACTGGAATACAAACTAGAAACATCATGGAAGGTTAAAATTTGAGTAGGAGGGTCCAAAGCTTTTCTCTGTCCCTCACTAACATTGCCATTTTATGCCCAGGCCACAGGCCCCTTGTAGGATTAAATGAGTTACTACATCAAAAGTGACTTACCAGGTGGAAGAAACAAATTCTGGTGTTAGATTGTATAGTAGGGTGACTACAGTTAACAATTTATTGTACATTTCAAAGTAGCTGGAATGAAGGATTTTGAATAATTCATCACAAAGAAATGACATGTTACAGGTGATAAATATGCTAATTATCATGATTTGATCATTACACCATATATACATGCCATACCCCATAAATTTGTTTATGTGACAACTAAAAGTTTCTTAAAAATAAAAAAAAAAAAAACATGAGGGGCCTGTACTGTCGGGCAGTGGATTAAGGCCCCAGCTTGCAGTGCCAGCATCCCATAAGGGCATTGATTCGAGTCCCGGTTGCTCCACTTCTGGTTCAGCTCCCTGCTAATGTGCCTGGGAAAGCAGTGGAGGATTGACCCAAGTCCTTGGGCCCCTGCAACCATGTGGGAGATCTGGAAGAAGCTCCTGGCTCCTGATCTTGGATTGGCTCAGCTCCAGCTGTTGCACCCATTTGAGGAGTGAACCAGTAGATGGAAGATCTCTTTCTCTCTGTGTGTGTCTCCACCTCTCACTCTGTAACTCTTTCAAAAAATAAAATAAATGTTTTTTAAAAATACATGGCATTTTGGATGAAAAAAACCACTGGCAGTGCAACTGGCACATAGCAGGCATTAGGAAGATATCAGGGTTTTCCTCAAGAGCATTTGTCCTCACAACATAAATGTCTGCTGTCCAACAGGGCGGCCTTGTATTTGCAGCTCCAGAATCTAGCTGGAGTATCTCCTGGGCTTCTGTAGAGTTGCTCGTTGAGGTTGTTGATTTTATGATTCAGAAAGAGCATTGTTTTAGGGTGAAGAAGAGAATTGCCATTTTATCCATATACATAATAAATCTTGTAAGCTTTAAGGGAGGCTAACTCCAAGGAAAACAGTCTCCCATGAGTCAGGAATGAGATGTGCGTATTTCTCTGGCTAGAGCTAACACCAGAGCACAGATTAGGATCTATGGGTCGTAGAACCATTGACTTCAGCTGCCACCTGCACATGGTGGGTGGCTGAGAGGCATGCCCATCCACAGAGGGACTAAGGTGCCTCCAGAAAACAGGGTGGGGATTTGCAACCCACAGTGAGCAATTGTTGCCTGGGTAGAATCCACCCAGAGTGAGAGAATCACAGAGATCAATGGAAAGGAAACGGAACACACAAGTGAGGGACTCTCCTGAGTCTATCCCACATGGGCAGAGCTTCAGGTACTGATAGGCTTTCTGAAGGTAGTGGGGCCTTTTTATAATTTACTCGAAGTACTTATACTTTTTATGGGATACAGTGCAATATTTCAATGAATGTTCACAGCATAAACTGATCAAATCAGGCAATTAGCATTTTCATCTCCTACTTTTATGTCTGGAGCATACCAGCAGCTATCTTTCTGCTCTTTACACAGAATATAATACATTGTTGTGAACTACAGTTGCCCCACAGTGTTGTAGAAAATTAGAACGTATTCTAACTGACTGTGCTTTGGGACCTGTTATCCAACCTCTTTCTATTCCCTCTCCATACCCTTCCCAGTTTCTAGGAATCACTATCCTACGTTCAGATGGACTCTTTTAAACTTCCACATATGAGAGAGAAGGTGCAATATTTTTTTTTTAAATTTTTAGTGTCTGGCTTATTTCACTTAACATAATGACCACAGTTCCATACATTTTGTTGTGAATGCCAGAATTTCATTATTTTTAATCTATGACTAGTATTCCATTGTGTAACAGCATCATATTTTCTTTATCTATTCATCCATCAATGGAAAACCTAGGTTGATTCCATATCTTGGTATTGTGAACACTGGAGGACAGGTGTCTTTTTAATATGCTGATTTCATTTCCTTCAGATATATACTAGAAGTGGGATAGCTGAGAGTCACACGATAGTTCTTTTTTTTTTTTTTTTTTTTTTAAGGAATCCTCACACTGTTTTCCATAATGGCTGTACTAATTTGCATTCCCATCAATGCTTTACAAGTATTCCGTTTCTCCACATCCTCACCAGCAAAGGATGGTGGATTTTTTGTTACACATCTAAGAATGGAAATTTCACCTCTAATTGGAAATGATGACCCTGTGACAATATCTGGAGCCAGGAAAGATTTTTTTTTTTTTGGACAGGCAGAGTTAGACAGTGAAAGAGAAAGACAGAGAGAAAGGTCTTCCTTCTGTTGGTTCACCCCACAAATGGCCGCTATGGCCGGCGAGCCAGGAGCCAGGTGCTTCCTCCTGGTCTCCCATGTGGGTGCATGGCCCAAGCACTTGGGCCATCCTCCACTGCACTCCCGGGCCACAGCAGAGAGCTGGCCTGGAAGAGGAGCAACCGGGACAGAATCCGGCGCCCCAACTGGGACTGTAACCCAGGGTGCCGGTGCCGCAGGCAGAGGATAAGCCTAGTGAGCCGCGGCACCAGCCCGCAGGAAATATTTTCAAAAGTGAGGATGATACAATTTTGGTTCCTCATTCAGGTGAGGCCTGAATTTTAAACAATACACCAACAATAGTTCTTTTCTCTTCATCTTTTTTTTTGAAAACTGGGTCCTCTCATTTTTTTCCCAAACAATTCTTCCATTGATTTACTCATTCATTCACATTTACTAATAATTCGGTTGTCAACTTCTTGTTTCTGAGCACTTTTGGTACACTGTTACAGAATGAGACACGCTCACAAATCTTTTATTCTCAATTGTTCAGTGCCATGATGATGAGTCCAGATGCTGATAGCAGACCATGAAATGGGAATACGTGTGTGACAATTGCAGAGGGAAAATGCTTTGAGAGAAGATGGGAGGACATTTGAAAAGACCAAGACTCCTCAGACTGAGATGCTGGTGAAGGGGAGTGGGGCGGCAGGAAGCCTAGGTGCAAGCATCCTTGACTGTGGTGCTGCTTCAGATGTTTGCCAGGGATGCTGGGGAATCCTGGAGCCAAACTGGGCATTGTGGAGTTATCTCCCTGGGAACAGTTCATGGGAATGGATGGCTCAGTACAAATCACGACAGAGTCTTTGGTTGCTGGCATTTTCTGTAGTTGAAGGTGTCATGGTCATCTAAGGGAGACTGACACCCCTGACATTTGGGCCTGAATGATTCTTGGTTGTGGAAGGCTGTTGTGTGCATGCTAATCTACTGTCTCTTCCCGCTATATACCAGCGGCAATCCCCTCCAGTTCTGTCCATCAAAAATGCCTGCAGAGATCACCAATTGTCCCTTGCAGGAAAAAAAAATCACCCCTAGTTGAGAACTACTAGATTTGGAGAATTCAAAGTAATCTGAGAAGGTATCTCAGCAAAATCACGAAATCAGGGGCAAGGGGGATATATAAATGGTTGGAACTAAATATCATGAATAAGAAAAGGAAGTGAGCTGGGAATCCAAAGTGAACGAGATCCTCCCACTACAACGACAGGCTGCAGATTGGATATTAATGTCTAGTCCAAGTGAGGATTCTTGGGCTGAGATGAACATATAGTCAAGTGTCTGACTAAATTTAAGGATACCAAAAAATTTTTAACAAACCACGTGGGTACTGTATTAACTTCATATTGCAATGCAAGCTCTAGTTATGTTTATAGCTTTGGAAGGCAGGTGGAATACTGCTCAAAAAAGTCAGGATGCAATGACTTCACATTTCATTCAGTAGCCATATGTACAACAGGGATAGAAATTAAAATTAAATTCAGGAATGAGGCAGACGAGGTTCTCAGAACCAGGTTTCTTTCACCAACCCATCAAAGAGCCTTTGATGCACAAGGTTCTGCAAGGTCACAGGTAACAATCCCACTTACATTTCCATCTCCATGGCAGATCTGATCTTCACATTCACTTGACGTGGTACCATGTGTGGCTGCCCCCATCATGAAACCAAGATCCCAGCACTGTCAAAGCTCAGACTACTCTAATTGCCTTCTAACGGGTCTCCCTCTTCCTCCTTGCTCTGTTTTCCATAGAGCAGCCAGAGTGCTTCCTTTATAACAAGTCTGATCTCACTTCCCCTCTATTGAAAAGTTGTTCTATTTCATTCACAATAAAAACAGAATTTTTATGGTGGCCAAGAAGGCCCTAATCCTACTCAAAACATGGTCCAGAGAGTAACCGAGGTCACAGCCTCAAGTGGGAGCATGGGAAAAACACAGACCAAAATGCAGATGCTGGGCCTGCCATAGACCTAATGAATCAGGGTATGCATTTTAGCATGAACCTTGGTGGTAGCAGCAGTGCGAGGTACCTATACACACAGTGAAAAACTCGGCCCTCTAAGATCTGACCCCAACTCTCTCCTTGCTCTTTCTACTGTAGCTCACAGGGGTTGGAGCTCTTGGGGATGCTCAAACACATCAAGCACTTCACACTCCTAAGGTTTTCTTCTTCATCCCCTCTCTTATTTCCCTCATAGCTCTGCTCTCATGTCACCTCACTTGAGCAACATTTTTGCCCACTGCAGCTAAAGCACTTCTGAGCTCCCAATCCTATTCTTTTGAGCTCACTGTCCACCCAAGGGCCCAGTCTTACTTGAATGTAAGACACTGGCCTCCAGCCACCAGACCCTGGCACGGTTTGTGACACATGGTATGTTGTTAGTAAACTTGTGTGGACTGAATGAACAGCTGACTGGTACAGTCCTATGAGACAAAGTCCCTGAAGAGGAACAAGGAGGCTCGAACTTCCGGATCCCTGACAATTCCTGGCTGCCTCCGCTCTACACTGTGTGATGCTCTCTTCAAAGCTGCCCGGAAATGATCTGGAGCCAAAGGCAAGCATCTGGCTGCAGGGTATGTTCACTCATCAGTCAGAGGATAAGCCCAGATCAAGCAGAGGATTCAGGAACAAAGCTTGGAGATGCCACACCCTTTCTGGCACACGGGAGGATCAAGCTGTGCATTTGCTTTAGACGATTTTTTTTTTTTTAAAGGAGAAACAGGCAGAGTTTCCAAAATGCGTGGGATTATTTTTTTTCCAGAGAAAGATTAATCTTTACTTCTACTAAAGAGCAACCTGTTTACACATTTGCTGGAGGATTGGTCCAGAGAAAAATTAAAATAGGAGAACTTGATTTGACACATCTGGAGCAGATGGGCATGTTTTGCTTGGCTTCCTCAGGATGTTTAAATTGGGGTTAAGATGGGGAAGATGGTAAAGCTGCCTGAAGACTCAGGTGGCTGAGAGGAGACTAGTGCAGAATGTGAAAAGAGGAGTAGAATAAACTGTAGCAGATGGAATCATCAAAAATCTTTCACCTTCTTTCCCTGTCTAAAGCTATGCTGTAAATGTGAACAGGAAGAGAGGTAATGGGGGTGCAGAGATAAATTTTGCCAAATAAGATTGAAGAACAATTTATCTGTAAGAACATGTTGCCCAAATCTATTCCTGAAGGCTAAACAATGTGTCCTACAGGACTGTTAGAAGAAAACATGCTCTCCACACAACCTATACTTAATCCTAAACTCAATCTAAACAACTTTGTACACAGAGTAAAGGTGTGTTGAAGATGAAACCAGTTATAAAGGGAGGTTGCAGGTGCTTGGGTTTACATGAAGCATAGACAGCAGTTATGACAGGATGTGAGCCACATGAAATATGAATGTACAAGGAGGAGAGCAAGGTGCCTTTGGACCCCGTGAGTCTTTTTTAGATGATTAGTTTTTTTTTAAAAGATTTATCTATTTATTTGAAAGTCAGAGTTACACAGAAGGAGAAGCAGAGAGAAAGAAAGAGAGAGAGAGAGGTCTTTCATCCGCTGGTTCATTCCCCCAGATGGCCGCAATGGCCAGAGCTGCACCGATCTAAGGACTTGGGCCATCTTCTACTGCTTTCCCAGGCCACAGTAGAGAGCTGGATTGGAAGTAGAGCAACCGGGACTCAAACTGGCGCCTATATGGGATGCTGGCACTGCAGGTGGTGGCTTTACCTGCTACACCACAGCACCAGCCCCTAGATAATTACTACATGACTCTAAGTCACTATCATTATTCAGGTTTCTGGTTTGGGATTGATACTCTTTTTCCCAGCCATTACAAGGAATGTTTGTGCAAAAGAACATAAAGACAGTAATCTCTTGGTTTTGGAGGAGCAATGCTTCATGTCCATGCACAGAGTTATGACATTGTTCTAGAGACAAGAGATGATTTGGAGGAAAAAAAAAAAACAACACAGATTACTTTTCATGTATTAGAGAAGTGCCCATATAAACAAGTGTAGAGTTCTTGGTTAAAAAATTCAACATAATTCTGAGAGTAACTGAAAAACATCAACCTTTAAAGGTACTCATTTTCCCATTTGAAGTTTCCAAATTACCACAAGCTACTTAAAAAGCCATGTTCTCATGATTAGCCTTTTTTGGGAATAAGCTTTAATGCTTAGAAATTTAATATCAATTTACACATTTCAAGGCACTGTCTCTAAAAAAATGTATTTGATGACTCAAAAGTAGCACTCAGTTCTTAAATCTCTCAGACGGCACTTTAATCAGACAGGGGCAAAGCAAAAGCAACTCTCCTCTCTCTGCAACTGTACAGCAATGCTTCTGCAGATGAGGTTTTATCTGCCCCAAAGTCTTCCTTAAAAAAATACATTAAATGACTGCTCTGGTAACAACAAATAAGAGTAAACAAATGGCAGTGGCTTACAAATAAAGGGAGCGTCAGCTTTATGTCATTTTTGGAGGCTCTCCTCACATTTTTGTTCCTTTTTGATTGTTTGTGTGCCAGAAAATAGAACTTCAAGTATTTCCAAACTTGGGGAGGGGTTGGGAACCTAATAGCACTTCTAAATTGCTTCCAAAAAGTTTAAATGATGAGCTTTTGGACCAGGAAAGACTCAGAAACCAAACAAACCTAAATCTGCTCCACGACTACAGAGCACATATGCAACTCGTAGTGAAGGATGTGTGCATGAATATATGAGGGTGGAATCTGGCCACCACCAGGCTGATAACGTGCTGAATCAAATGGCTCATCATTCTGCCTCTACAGATTTTCTCTGCAGAATCAGGCACATTTAGGAGAAAAAGGCAGCCAACTAATTCTGGACTGTATCAACAGGTTCATTATTTTGTCAATCAAAGTCTGACTCTACAGGCCTCTGAACTTTAAAAAATATGCTTCCTTGCCATTGAACATTTGCTTATCAACCTTGTTCTCCCTTGATAAATCACTTGATAAAAGTCCCAATAGGTGTTTCTAGTTTGGACAAAGGAAACACTGATTTATTTTACTGGGAATTGCTAATATTTTGGTACAGATCTCTCAGATAACACTTACCCTTTGGAACAGAGTCCAAAACATATACTGACATTTTGATCGATAATGGATGGCCCAAGGGACACAGAGGCAGAGTGAGTTACACAACTTTTGAGAACAACTCTCATCTGGTTTCTTGCCTTCAGGCCTCTAAGCCTCTCCAGGGCTGGTACCACCTTTGAAACTTAGTGTCCTCTCAGCTGTCTGCTTGCACCCACCTCAGTGGAAACATCTCTCTGTGGACCATTCCTCCCTGGTCCAGCTCTCCACAACCTGCAAAATAATTGACCCAGATAATACCAGTTGGCATTTCCTTTTTTTTTTTTTTTTTTTTTTTTTTTTTTTTTTTTTGAGAGGCAGACACACAGCGAGAGAAAGAGACAGACTGAGAGCGTCTATCTGCTGTGTTGATTGACTCTCTAAATGTCCACAATGGTCAGGGCTAGGCCATGAGAAAACTGTGAGCTGGGAACTCAATCCTGGTCTCCAGCAAAGGTGGCAAATACCCAATTCCTCAAGCCATCACCTTTCAAAAAACTCAAGGCAGGGTGATAGTATCATGGTGCAGTGGATTCAGTTGCCACCTGCAATGCCAGCGTCCCATATGACCACCAGTTCAAGTCTTGTCTGCTCTCCTTCTGATCCAACTCCTTGCTACCCCTCCTGGAAAAGCAGTGGAAGATGGCCAGGGTTCTCGGCCTCCTACACTCACATGGGAGACCTGGATGGAGTTCCAGGCTTCTGACTTCAGCTTGGTTCAGCCCTGGCCATTGTGGCCTTTTGGGGACTAGACCAGCAGATGGAAGATTTCCTTCCTTCCTTCCTTCCTTCCTTCCTTCCTTCCTTCCTTCCTTCCTTCCTTCCTTCCCTCCCTCCCTCCCTCCCTCCCTCCGTCTCTCCCTTCCTCCCTCCTTCCCTCCCTCCCTCTCCTGGTCTCTGTCCCTTTCTGTAACTCTGCCTTTCAAACAAATAAATAAATCTTTTTTAAAAAAAGACATCTTCCAGCTAGTATTTAGTTAACAGGTCCCTGTTATAAACTAAATATTTTGGTCTGCTCTCCCCTGCTCCTCAAAGCCAAATACGGAAGCCCTAGCTTCCAGTGTGATGATATTTGGAGGCAGGGCTGTTAGGAGGTAGTTTTGGATGGACCATGAATGTAGAGATTTCATGATGAGATTTAATGTTCTTGACAGAAAACAAAGAGGCTGGTGCATGCACGGTCTGTTTCTGCTGTATCATGAAACAGACAGAAGCCAGCCATTTGCAAGCCAGCAAGTGGACTCATTCCTACTGGATGGAACGCTGATCTTGGACTTCCAGCCTCCAGAATTGTGAGAAATAAATGTGTTTGCTGAAGCCACCTGGGCTATGGTATGTTGTTATGTAGTCCAAGCTAACTAACTAGACAATCATATCCCAGGAAAACCTGAAGCTGAGTATTAGAAGCCTGAAAACACAGATAAACCTGAGTAAATGATTAAATGGGTAGTTGAAGTTTACTCTCCAAGGCAGGCTGGTAGAGAAGAATAGTCCTTTCCAGTAGCCCTTAAAGCTTCTGCCAGGACTGCTTCTAAGTGCAGTTAGTTTTCTAGGAGGCCAGGCAGTGTGGCTGGTTCCTGTCCTGAAGTTCCATGCAGGACCCAGTCTCTGGCTTCTAGAGCTCAGGTTGCTTTCAGGAAGCTCCTCTGACCTCACGTGTGTGAATGTGAACTAGGCACACTTAACAAGAGTCGCCTTGCCTTAGCCCCTTAGCAAGAGTTGCTCTAGCCGGCGCCGCAGCTCAATAGGCTAATCCTCCGCCTAGTGGCGCCGGCACACCAGGTTCTAGTCCCGGTCAGGGCGCAGGATTCTGTCCTGGTTGCCCCTCTTCCAGGCCAGCTCTCTGCTGTGGCCAGGGAGTGCAGTGGAGGATGGCCCAAGTCCTTGGCCCTGCATCCCATGGGAGACCAGGAGAAGCACCTGGCTCCTGCCATTGGATCAGTGCGGTGCGCCGGCTGCAGCGCGCCTACCGTGGTGGCCATTGGAGGGTGAACCAACGGCAAAGGAAGACCTTTCTCTCTCTCTCTCTCTCACTGTCCACTCTGCCTGTCAAAAAAAATTAAAAAAAAAAAAAAGAGTTGCTCTAAGTTCATGGGAACCCATTCGAAAATGAGTTCACCTACAGACCCACACTGCAGGAGATCCGTCTGCAGGTGTACCTGGGATATATGTCTTTGGAGTCGGGGTTCACCAGGCTGTATCATTGATCTCCACTACTGTGAAATTCCAATAAAGTAAGGACCAGTTTCCCATGTTTGAACAAAGTTATGCAAGACTCACAACAGATATAACTTTCTTGAAAGAAATCTTTATATCAGAGTTCAAAGAGAATTTACTCCACCCAGTCTTTGGGGATGTGTGTGGTAAGACATACCCCAGTCTCTTTTCCTCTTCTATGCGTGCCTCTCTGAACCCCCACATCACTGGAGAATGCTCCAAGTTCTCATACTTCTGTTTCTTACATCATCCCGAAAAAATTTACTCAACAGTTGGTCAAATTTGAAAATGCTTAAAGAAGGAACTTCTAATTAGACATAAAATTTGGCATAAAATTTACATCTCTCTCTTTAGTTCTATTTTTCTAATAATTAACTTTTTGGCAAGAAAATTTCAGTGTATGACCTTCACATTGTTTCTGGAAAATTATCTCATTTAGAAAGCCCTGGGGCTAGGACAGGGTTGGAAAAGTGAAGAAGTGAAATTCTGACAAGAGGAAGAAAGGGAAAATGTTCAGGAAAACAGGCCAAAACATTTCACATATTTTACATTTTGCTTGAACTGGTCTTAGCCCCAAATAAGAGACATGCTATAATTTCAGCTGAAGGGAAGCAGAAGGAAGATAAAATCAAAGATGGAAACAAAATTAAGAATATCTTTGACAAGGATCCAGACTTTATTGATAAATGCTTAATAACTGGATCACATTTTTTTTAAAAAGAGGGGAAAAAAGAAAATCTAAGTGTAGCATTTTTAATGTGATTTCTAGTTTCTGTCTATTTCTGTGGTGCACACATCCTCCTCATGGCCAATTCCAAGCTACCACCACATTTCCACTGAATATGAGTTTTTAAAAGATATATCATTGGCTCCTTTGAATCACTGTAAATTAACTCTAGTGAAACTAAAATGTTGGACCCTCAGGGGATAGGTTCAATTGTCATTCTATATCATTCATTAAAATATGCTGCAAACAATTTCTACATTTTGAAAATGAAATTTAGAATTTCTCTTTTTGGCTTCACAAGTAGCCATGAAAATCTCTGTCATCCTCTGATATGGTCAGGTCCCAACTGTAAAAAGCTTATTTGGGTTTTACTTAGTTAAGTAAGTGAAGGAATTCCTGTGATGTACAATTGAGAAGTTGTAGAATATAGAAACTGAGGAACCATGGTGATGTTGCTATGTTCCATGGACCTCACAATCCCACAGCACCTCTGCGCAGAGACTCAGACAATTCTTCCTGATGGCTTCGGTATTTATTTACTTACTTGTCTTGCACCCTTCACAACTCCTCCTTGCACACGGCTACAGGATGAACTGAACAAAATGTCTCATTGCTCTAAAGATCCTGAGCATGCAAAACAGACCTGTTTGTTTGCATTCCTATTTGTTTTACCCTTTAACCTTTTATTTAAGGTATACAAACTTTATGCATTTCATAAATACTAATTTAGGAACATAGTGATTCTTTCCACCCTACCCACCCTCCCACCCTTTTCCCTCCTCCGACTCCAATTCCTGTTCTTATTTTTTACTAAGATCTATTTTCAATTAACTTTACACACATAAGATCAACTCTATACTAAGTAAAGAGTTCAACAAAAAATAGTATGAAAAAAATGTTAACAGTCGAGACAAGGGATGTTCAAAGTTACTGCATCTCAAAGTGTCATTTTCACTTCCATAGATTACCTTTTCAGTACTATTTAGGTACTATTAGTTACAACATATCAGGGAGAATGATCTGCATTCCTATTTACAACTAATCTCATCCCTATTTTACTGTGATGCCTTCATAGTAAATTTTAATGCTGAGAATCACTGTGGCACTTAACACAATGATGAGTCTGGTGTTTAATATGAGTACAGTCATGAATTGCTGAATGACAGGGACATATTCTGAGAAATGCATCGTTAGGCAATTTGGTCATTGTATGAATACCACAGAGTGTACCACCACACACAAAGATGGTTATGATGTCAGCCAGCAATATAATCTAATGAAACCACCATCATATACACAGTTGGTTATTGACCAAAACACCATTATGTGGTACATAACTGTAATCATAAGATATTTCTAGATTGTTATGAGTATGTATTTATGTATGAGGTATAGATGTATGGACGTTACATTTCTTTAGAAGCCTCAAATATTATTAATTCATGAAGGGTAGAGGGCAACACTCTGGATATATATTACATCGTAGTCACTTGTGGTTCTCATGCTACTGAACCAAGGGGTCATTATGCTGCTCCTCACACATTAGATGCATTTTGTTGTGAAAAACTAAGTTTTCCATGCATACTTGTTTCCTACCTACCTGCTTGTATTAGTGAGTTAATTACCTGACATTGTGTTAGCAAATTCCCTTCCTTCATATCCCATGTACAGCTTTATCATCCCACAAAGCAAACTTCTCATTTTTCCCTTTACAGATTCCCTGCAAAAGCTTCCAAACATGTTCTAACGCAGAAAACTCTCCCTTCCTAGGTGACCAGGTCATAGGATTCCAGAATTTTCTGTGGGCTCCTGGCTCTTGGAGGCACAGGTAAGGGGCTACGTGGAAGCTCTATGCGATGAGCAGACAGAACGTGAAACCGGAGCAGATACAACGCATTATCTCTGGGAAAACAGCCACTGACAGGTGAGCAAATATTCAGTGAGCAAACAGGAAAAAGCACTGCTACCTCTCAGGCTTTCACAAATGTTTTAGACACACTCTGTGCAGCCCTGATCTATAACTGCTAGCATTTACAACTATTTTATTATCTCTAGAACAGATCAGCCTACTTAAAAACACACCTTTGCCCTCCTTCACTTTATTTCCAAATGGGGAAGGGATTTTTTTTTTTCAAATTATTTTGATAAATATTCCTAATAAGACAAAATCAAGATGTATTTTGTAAGGTATTAAGAAAGACACCGAGTGCTAATAATGGGGCATATTTAATAAATATGTGAGGAAAGAATAGAGGAAGGACGAAAGGGAGGGGAGGAGGGAGGAAAAAAGGGAGGGAAAGAGAGAGGAAGAGAGGAACGGAGGGGGGAAAAGGTGAGAACGAGGGAGGGATGATCCTATGGACAAGTTATTATGTGATTTTTTTTTTTTTTCTGAATTAACTTGTCTGTTGACTGTTATCTTACAAGTTAAATCAGCCTCTCCAGGCTTTCTAGATTTGCTCATAAAATGTGGGTTAACAGCTGCCTATGGAAAAGGTTTCTATTTCCTACAAGCCTCTTTGTTACATGGGAGAATGGCAGAGAGGATCAGCATGTTGAAAATTTGAATTTGTCTTTAACATTCCGATTCAGAGGATAAAGGAGTAAAACCAGTGAGCACAAACCATTATAATACACACAGTGCCCACCTCAGACTGAAAATGGCTGATTACTATTGTAAAGTGTATGAGTTTTTTTTTTTTTATTGTTATAATACATAACCACAAATACGGCACTTTTTGAAAATCACACATTTAGCCGGCGCCGTGGCTTAACAGGCTAATCCTCTGCCTTGCGGCGCCGGCACACCAGGTTCTAGTCCCGGTCGGGGCGCCGGATTCTATCCCGGTTGCCCCTCTTCCAGGCCAGCTCTCTGCTATGCCCCAGGAGTGCAGTGGAGGATGGCCCAAGTGCTTGGGCCCTGCACCCGCATAGGAGACCAGGAGAAGCACCTGGCTCCTGGCTTCAGATCAGCGAGATGCGCTGTCCGCAGCGGCCATTGGAGGGTGAACCAACGGCAAAAAGGAAGACCTTTCTCTCTGTCTCTCTCTCTCACTATCCACTCTGCCTGTCAAAAAAAATAAAATTAAATTTAAAAAAATTAAAAAAAAAAAAAGAAAATCACACATTTATTATTCTATAGTTCATGTGGGTTAGGACTCCCAACATGGTTAAACTGGCTCCTTTGCTTAGGGTCCCACAAAGCTGCTGTCAAGGCGTTGGTTAGGGCTGCAACCTCATTCGTGGCTCAAATGAGAAAGGATTTGCACCCAAGCTCATTCAGATTCGTCAGTGGAATTCAGTTATTTGGTGGATACCAGGTAGGGGCTGTCTGCCCACTGTTCCTAGAAGTCACCCGAAGTTTCTAACAATGTGGGGTTCCCAGCATGGACACTTGTTGCCTCAAAGCTTGGAAGGAAGGAAAAATCTCCAGCAAGGCGTGTGCACTACCACTTCATGTGCCACATCCATCTGGCCAACCCTGCTGTATTCTCCTCTCACACGTCAGAAACAAGTCAGCCCTTGCTCACGTTTGAGGGGAGTGCTCTACACAAGGAGGCAAACACCAGGAGGAAGCAATCACAGGGACATTGTAAGTGTCAGAAAACAATGACCTTGGCCGGCACCGCGGCTCAATAGGCTAATCCTCCGCCTGTGGCGCCTGTGGAGCCAGCACACCGGGTTCTAGTCCTGGTCGGGACGCTGGATTCTGTCCCGGTTGCTCCTCTTCCAGGCCAGCTCTCTGCTATGGCCCGGGAAGGCAGTGGAGGATGGCCCCCTGCACCCGTAGTGGGGGCCAGGAGAAGCACCTGGCTCCTGGCTTTGGATCAGCGTGGTGCGCCGGCCGCAGCACGCCTACTGCGGCGGCCATTGGGGGGTGAACCAATGGTAAAGGAAGGCCTTTCTCTCTGTCTCTCTCTCTCTCACTGTCCACTCTGCCTGTCAAAAAAAAAAAAAAATGACCTTGAACTGTCCCCCAAATCTCCACAGGAAAATGCCTCCTGGTTTCAATGGAACTAATGCATAAAGAGGTGTGACACAACGAAGGGATGCACACCAGCCCCTTTGTGTGTGACTTGGGGAGGAATATGCTTAGAATGCTGGTCATCTGAATTACCTGTAAGTAAAATACAAACAGAACTCCACAAACAACAAGCTTCCCAACACTTGTTCTTGATGCCAACCTGCATAGCAGGGACCTGGCAATTCTTGACTCCTGATGGTGATGAACACCACAAAATCTGTACTTAGAACAGAAGTTTGGACTAATTTTCTTCAACACTCAAATGGAGTCTCGGCTTTTCCTCCTAGTTGCGTTTGCTATTTTGTGTTCCCTTGAGCAAACATCCATCCCTTCTCTGAATTTGGCACATGAAAAATTTTATTTCAAAGGCACAATCACATCTAAGCCAGGAAGAAAAGGTTATTTGTTCCGGTTTCCTTATCTCCAGCGGAATTCAATGACACACTTCACCAAAGAGTAGTGGAAGGCCGGCACTGTAGCAATCTTGGCATCCCATGTCAGAGTGCTGATTTGAGTCCTAGGTACTCTGCTTCCAATCCAAGCTCCCTGCTAATGTGCCTGGAAAAGTAGAGTAGAATGACCCAAGTATCTGGGTCCCTGCCACCCATATGATAGATCCAAATGGATCTCTAGGTCCCTGGCTTCAGCCTAGATCAGCCATTTGGGGGAGTGACCTAGCAGATGGAAGTCTGCTCTCTTCCTCTAGCTCTCTGTCACTCTACCTTTGACATAAATAATCCTGTTTAAAACAAGCTTAAAAAGAGTACTGGGTTTTGGCTATCATAGCATTGCTCAAAGCACATGATTGATTATAATGCGATTACAAATTGTGTTTATTGACCATTGTCTGGGACATATCTTACTGATCACAGTGTATAATCATTGGATAGAATGTCTTTTTAAGAATCACCATCCTTTCTCCCATTTGGGGCTAGAATATCATGTATTAATATTCTTCAGATATGTAGATACATTATATTTTTAACAATAGTACCCTGTTGAAGTGAAGCATCATCATGTTGTATCTCTTAGCTAGCACTTTATTTTTTTTAAAAAAAAGATTTATTTATTTATTTGAAAGATGAAGTTAGAGGTGGGAGGGGCAGGGAGAGACAGAGAGAGATCTTTCATTAGCTGGTTCACTCGATTCACTCACCAAATGGCTCCAATGGCCGGAGCTAAGCTGATCCAAAGGCAGGAGCCAGGACCTTCTTCCAGGTCTCCCATGTGGGTGCAGAAGCCCAAGGACTTGGACCATCTTCTACTGGTTTCCCAGGCACATTAACAGGGAGCTGGATCATAAGTGGAACATCCAGGACTTGAACCAACACCCACCGCAGGCAACGGTTTTACCCACTAAGCCACGGCACAGACTCCAGCACTTAACCTTAATGCCTCTTACTAATTTGTATCTGCTCAGGCTCACAGCCATTCCTGTTCCAACAGCACTCTTCCTCAATGTTCCTCTCCAAAAACTAGGGAACCCATCTTCCTTAAACAATCCAAACTATATATGTGGATAATTTGAGGGAATCAAAAGTCAAGATAACCTAGAAGCTACATTAACTGTCGGGCCCCTTTTGTAAAGGGTTACTGGAGGAACATACTCCCACCTCCAGGACAAGGGGTAGCTTCACCTGCACAAAGTCAGCATTCTCTCCTGCCTCACTGGCGGTTTCCATCTTTCTAGTTGTTAGCTACATATTTCATAAGGAGGTCTGAAACCAAAACCCGAGGATCCTTTTCCACTCCTGCATAGCGGTACATACTACTGGGAACTTAACATATATACATTGCTCAGTTCCATGCAGAAGGTCACAGATAGTTTCCACTACACTGAAACTTTTTTTTTTTTTTTTGACAGGGAGAGTGGACAGTGAGAGAGAGAGACAGAGAGAAAGGTCTTCCTTTGCCGTTGGTTCACCCCCCAAATGGCCGCCGCGCTGATCCGAAGGCAGGAGCCAGGTGCTTCTTCTGTTCTCCCATGCGGGTGCAGGGCCCAAGGACTTGGGCCATCCTCCACTGCCTTCCTGGGCCACAGCAGAGAGCTGGCCTGGAAGAGGAGCAACCGGGACAGAATCCGGCGCCCCAACCGGGACTAGAACCCGGTGTGCCGGTGCCGCAGGCGGAGGATTAGCCTAGTGAGCCACGGCGCCGGCCTTCTCAGACTTCTTTAAGTTGGAATGAGAGTACCAAAAATTAAGCAAATAAACAGATACTCAACAAATGATTACTGAATTAAATGTATTTTATGGCATTTACCAGATACATTCTTCTTACACAGGAGTGATTCTGTGACTGCGTTAACTTCAGTAAAGAGTTTGTTAATAAAGGATGCTAGCCTTTCAAGATAAAAAATTTTTTCCACTTACTGAATTTCTTCATCCCCGCCTCCAACACTCTGTGATTATTAGAACTGTCCAGATAAGAGGTGGGCCAGTCTAGTCCACTGCTGGCTTTAGACCCCACTTCCTCATGTGTAAAATGAGAGCGTGCAGCTCAAAGATCTCCAGGGTCTCTTCTACTTCTAACATTATGTGATCCTTAAACACCTCTGGCTCTCTACTTCTCCCTGCCTATGTTGACATAGCCCCAGAACGTCAGGGAGGAGGTCTGAAAGCTGAAATAAATCTTTCAGACCCTTGCATTTCACTCAGTGTTGGTTTAGATTTCTACACTGATGATGAATTGAAAAAAAGCTGCTGGGAGAGTTTGACAGTGTTGGAATTCATATGAGGCCCACCCAGGGCAAGTGCCAGATTTTTCTGAAGCTTCATAGACATGTGAGTGTGCGTTTGAGGAAAGATACTTTATAGAGTTAATCCACGTTTAGTTAATTGAACTTAAATAGCTAACGGTTTCAAGGATACTCTCTCCTTTGATGGTTACTCATTTAATTGTAAAGACTTAGAAATAACTATTGAGGAGAAAGACAATACGAATGCAGTGAGGCAGAAGGAGAACAGATTACAAAAAGGCCATGCTGTCCTCTAGAGCCAGGATTTGGGGCTCTCATGGTGGAAGATGTTCTAGCTTTGCTACTTTGCCTACATTCTCCCCATGCTCAGGCTGTCCTGAACGTACCCTGTAATCACACACACGTTCCCAGAATGCCGTACAGGAAGGTAGTGTCTCATGGTGCTTGGTACGTGTGCTTTGAGGTCACCTGCCACCCCATGACTAGCTGGGTAACATTGGGTAGTTTCTTGATCTTCCCAGTTTACCGTCTATAACGTGGCAGTAATAACAGTTCATGTATCATAGGGATGTTATAACAAATGAGAGATGTATTTACACAATTGAATACAGGGTCTGTCTTTCATGCAGTCACTCGGCAGATACTAACAAAGCAACTATCACATGCCAACTGCCAGCCTAGATACTCGAAATATATATACATGAACTAAATAGATAAATACTTCTGACCACGTTGCTTTTGTAAGTAGTTAATTAACAGGATGCATTAACAAGTGGCCTGGTGTGTGTACTGAGTGTCATATACGAGCTTGATATTCTTTAATGTGGGACTGGGTGAAGAGGAAGAGCTAGAGGAAGACTGGCAGGGAGTAACCAAGGCCCCTAAGCTTGGCAAACTGTGTCATGTTTTTGTATTTACAGGACTTGGCCAGCTTATTATTTGGATGCTTTTCTAACCTGTTCATCTACATTACTAATTTTTTCAAGATTTGAAGGAAAACAATGCATAAGTAAAACAAATTATTACAAAATTAGAAAGTCTCCTCATTTAGAAGTTCTAGTTCTCCATGACAAACATGTTTTTCATTTTCCAAAGTTGTTGCTATGAAACTTAAGGTCATACACTTTATAATGAGCTTTATAAATGAGGGCATTTGAGTATTTACTATATTTGATATTTACTGTCATTTTTCAGGGCAGATTTCAAATTAAACCCCTGACATTTTCAAAAGGGAAATATATTTTGTAAAATAAATATAAAATGAATTATCTGCTATTAGGTGTTTATAATTCCATAGCAGCAAATCATCTACAAATCCATCTACTTTATGGAGAGTCTTGACAAACTCAATTTTTGAAACTTGCGTTCACATTTCCAGTACTTTTTTTTTTTTTTTTGGGGGGGGGGGTGTCTTCTTGCTCTGTAAATGTAAATAAATCAGACTTCCTCCGAAGTCACTGCACATCAAAGAACTCCTTAATTGGAAGTTGTGCTGGGAATACTTAGTAGGAGGAAGTCTTAATTATATAAGAAATCAAGATAAATATAGTATTTCATAATGCATATTGTCAACTTTGTGTTCATTTTTCAGGGTCACCCGATTTAGTAAATATCTCCTAAGCTTTCACCTATCTGGTGAAGTATACCCACAGCAATCTCCCATATTAAGAAAAATTCTCCTTTATTACAGACAGGGAACCATTAAAAAAGATTATGCAGCTTTTTCCCAAGTCCGTAAGTCACAGAGCTAGGACTTGAACTCGAGGCCATCTGGCTCTCAGGTTCACCAAGAACATGATATTTAAGTGAGGCTCATAGCAGTATGGCATGAATCCCAATTCAAGATAAGCTTAATACCAACAAGGGAAGTAATATCCTGCAAGAGGAAGATATATATATATTTTTTTTTTTTTGACAGGCAGAATTAGACAGTGAGAGAGAGACAGAGAGAAAGGTCTTCCTTCTGTTGGTTCACCCCCAAAATGCCCGCTACGGCCAGCGCGCTGCACCAATCTGAAGCCAGGAGCCAGGTGCTTCCTCCTGGTCTCCCATGCAGGTGCAGGGCCCAAGGACTTGGGCCATCCTCCACTGCACTCCCTAGCCACAGCAGAGAGCTAGCCTGGAAGAGGAGCAACCGGGACAGAATCCGGAGCCCCGACCGGGACTAGAACCCCGTGTGCCGGCGCCGCAGGCAGAGGATTAGCCTAGTGAGCCGAGGCGCCGGCTCGACAAAGCTATTAAAACATACTTAACACCATCACAAATTATTACATGCATACATTCACACTTAGGCATAAGACCCAAATTAGGTGGGTATAACACTAGGAGTCTGTTTTAGTTTCTGAAATGGAAATGTCTAAGGTAATCTGTTCTGGACTTGCCTGCCCAATACTGGGTAGATGTTAAGAGCCTAGATTTTGGTCCTTGCTTCCTGGAGATTTTGATGGAAAAGATCTAGGGAGGGGAACAAGCATCTATAATTTATAAACATTCCTCAGGTATATAGCCAGAGTTGAAAGCAAAGGCTTAAGGATACCTATTTTAATGGTCATTTATATTTAACTCCTGTCTACCATGTCAGTAGCATCTAGCTAAAAAAGGATAGCAAGAAAACCCTCCATACTGAATTGACAGATCTTCTATTTGCATTGTTAAAGATATACACACACACACACACACACAGTAACAGGAGCATAAGCAGGGGGTCTTGATTTTAATCATTGTGTAGTAATCCAAGATGTGAACCTGGATTAGATCTGAGAATAAAAAGAAGACACTTGTAGGTGAAATTTGAACAAAGTCTGATATTTAGTTAATGGAATTGTAGCAATGTTCATTTCTTATTTTAGACAAATGTACCATGCTTATGTAAGTTTTTAACATTAAGAGAAGTTGGGTTATGGGAATACAAGGGCTCTTTAGAATATCTTTACAACTTTCATGTAAATCTAAATGAGAATATAAAAACTTCATGATCAGATAACAAAACTATTGAATTATTATTCCCATTTTCTTTAAAGACTTAGTTACATATTTATTTGAAAAGCAGAGTAAAAGAGAGAGGGTGAGACAGAGAGAACTTCTACCCCCTGGTTCATCCCCAAATGGCTACAAAGGCCAGACTGGGCCAGGCTGAAGCCAAGAGGCAGAAGCTCCACCTTGGTTTCACAAATGGGTGGCAGGGCCTCAAGTACTTGAACCATCATCTGCTGCCTTCCCACAGGCATTAGAAGGAAGTTGAATTGGAAGCAGAGCGGCCAGGACTTGAACCAGCACTCTGAAATGGGATGATGGCATGACAAGGGGCAGCTTCATCCACTGTTCCACAATGCTGGACTCTTATTTCCACTTGCTGAGTTACAAGTTGTATCCTCAGGTGGGTTGGAAATAAGTATTCAGCATTTTTCTTCTGGTAAACGGCAGGTCACAATGAGGAAGGCAGAGAGGAGTGAGGGCATGAAGGTCAAGAGAGGCAACAAGATCAAGAAACACAAAGAAAGCAGGGAAGGCAAACCCATTCTGGGAGATCCCAGCCCAAGCAAGGTGCTGGAGGCCATACAAAGCACCCAAAAACCACAGAAGATGCCAATCTTTTGAGATATTTCCCTTTGCTGTCCATCCTTCTCTATGCACCACCAACTCTGGCACTGGACCAAAGATACGGGCTGGGCTCTGGAAGGAAGTGAAGAAGCAAGATCTGAGGCTTGTTGAAAAGAGTACTGAGGAAAGGTCCTAGATGCCAAAGCAAAGCAACTTCAGAAATTAAGAGCGATTCATCCATAGGACTTTAAAAATGTATACCTTGAAACAGAGAAAGGATGGGGAGAATGACAGGAACAAAAGAACTGATGACTAAGATAGCTGGTATTTCTGTTCTGTGGGCTGACCCTGTTTGAAGGTGAAGGGTGGAATTATTGGCACATCCTGGCACTTTCTCTAAGGTTGCATTCTTTGTCTATGACTATTTGTTAAATGAATGAAATAAACTTCCGTTACTATAGGTGATTTAAAAAATTATCTAGAATGTTACCTGAAGTTTTTCCAAGGGATTTCAGCCTCAGAAAGATTTCCTTTTTCTAGCCCCACACTTTGCACTGGTCAGCTTGAGTCTTGACCTATCCTCCATAATAAAACCAGCACAGAGAGGATATATAGTTGCGTTAGCAATCCTAATTCTACTTGAACAAGTTCAGGCAGTTGAAGGTTACACACCCAGGTTTGGGGGTGTGTATGACAATGGTGTCCCAGTATCACTCATTTTATCAAGTTAGGGCAGAGAAGTACACATGAGTATGACATGAGTTACAACATGTTTGGAGCTTATGAACAATCTAATTACCAAGTTCAGATTGGGTTGACAGCCAAACCCCAGAACTTATAAAATGGAAAGAAAAGAAAAAGGAATGAATGAAATATAATTCTTGTATAAAGCTGATTACAGAGGCTGATGAAGAAGGAGAGATGTGTGAAAAAGCCCTCATAAAAGTCCACATAAGTAGTTTGGAATGTTATTATATAAGCTTGAATAAGGGTAAAAACCCACAGGTGTTACATTTAACAGAAATGAGAGTTTGGGGGCGGGGAAGGAAGGCTGAATTAGTTTACCTTCTCTATTAAAATTTCCCTCATGTGCAGAGAGCAACAGTTTGGTGGTCCTGCACTGATAAAAAAAACAAAATCACTTGTGGCGGACTGGGGGCCATTGGCAGGATGATAATTATGTGCCTCTCATTTTAGCTGAAGAAATTTAGACTTACTCAGTTTTTCCCATTTGATGTTTTCAGTCTGGAATATAAGTCCCACCCAAGTCAGAAAGCTCAAAAAATGCATCAGCAATGTTTGGATTCACCTGGAGTCACAAATTTGCAAGCCTCTTACTGATTTTGGATACTTAATAAGCTATTGTGCTGACTTCCATTTCATTTTGCACCTGCAAATATTTCTACTAATAATATTTGTCTGCTAATATTGTGCATTCTAAGGTTTTCCTCTCTCAAAAGGTAGCGGTCAAGAGCCTAGGCTCTGGAGCCAAGGTTTGATTTCCAGCTCCACTGTTTAATAGGTGTTGACACTGTTCACATCTGTTCTTGTCTGTAAGACGAGGATGCAGGTAACACCTCCCAGGGTTGCAAGCACTAAATGAGTTCACAGATATAAAGTCCATGGGAGGCCCCTGGCATAGGGTAAGTACTACCAAAGTATTAGCTAATATCATTGTTATCATTCATTGTAGGAGCGTGAAATCCTTTATTTTCTTCCCCAACTGTGAAATGTTATTTCAGGATGGGAGTGGAAGAGAGACAACAGACAAAAAGACTCAGTCAAAACCTTCCCTCATCTTCATGCATAAATGCCCAAGGAAGCCTGGAGGAGATGAGGGCGCATAAATGAAGGTAAAAATTTGGCTTTGTGTCGTAAAATGAAGTTCTTTCAGAGCTTGACACAGTCATCAGTTTAATTCTTGGGTTTCTCATCCTGTGTATCAGGGTCTAACATTGAAAATCATAAACTGGGCCAGGGTTTTCAACACTTCCTGGACTACAGCTATTAAATCACTCTTTTGAATAACAGACAACACAAAATATGGTTATACTTAACACACGGTCATGGTTTTTTGCCTTAAGCAGGGTGCCAAAATTCATTAAATTAATCTTTCTTCTAAATGGGCCTAAATGTTACTATTTATTTTACAGACTTCAGAGCTTGATTTCCAAATCATTTTTAGAAGTGGGACAAGAGTCCCACTCTGGGTCAATGGTGGTCTTTCAGGAGGTGGGTAATCCTGCCCTCTGTTGTGTAGTTTAGCCATCTGTGAGCCATCAACTTAGGACAAGATAGGAGTGGAAATCAAGAGTTACATAGCTTATTTCAGACTTTCAGATATCATATGACAGTAAAATAATATTTTTAAAAAGCCTTATTTATTTGAAAGACAGAATTACGAGAGAGAGAGAGAGAGAGAGAGAGATCTTCTGCTGGTTCACTCCCAAATGGCCACAATGGCTGGGGCTGGGCCAGGTTGAAGCCAGGAGCTAGGAGCTTCATCCTGGTCTCCCACATGGATACAGGATCCCAAGGATTTGGACCATCTTATGCTGCTCTTCCAGCTGCATTAGCAGAGAGCTGGATCAGAAAGGGAGCAGCTGGGACTTGAACCAGCACACCTACTGGGTGTGGTTTAACCCATTAAGCCACAATACCACCCCCAGTAAAATAATATTTAAAAAATTGGGGACTAGTAGAAAGTTTCCAAATTTATTTTTGATCATAAACAAACATGAAATTACCACCTACTATCCCTATTCATGGAAGAACAATTTAGGACTTTGAGATATATATATTTCAATGAAATATATAAGATATCATTTTGTATATATGCACACATTCTCAGAGGGATCCTTTCAAGAAGTGGAACAAGAGAAGGCAAAATTATACATTTTTCAATAAAACAGATATGACAACAATTTTTTGTTTTGTTTTGTTTTAACTTTTATTTAATAAATATAAATTTCCAAAGTACAACTTTTGGATTATAGCAGCTTTTCCCCCCATAACCTCCCTCCCACCCACAACCATCCCATCTCCTACTCCCTCTCCCATCCCATTCTTCATCAAGATTCATTTTCAATTATCTTTACATACAGAAGATCAACTTAGTATATACTAAGTAAGGATTTCAACAGTTTGAACTCACATAGACACACAAAGTATAAAGTACTGTTTGAGTACTAATTTTACCGTTAATTTGCATAGTACAACACATTAAGGACAGAGATCCTACATGGGGAGTAAGTGCACAGTGACTCCCATTGTTGATTTAACAACTGACACTCTTATTTATGACATCAGTAATCACCCGAGGTTCTTGTCACGAGCTGTAAAGGCTAGGGAAGCCTCTTGAGTTCACAAATAGGGAAGCCTTTTGAGTTCACAAACTCTAATCTTATTTAGACAAGGCCATATTCAAAGTGGAAGTTCTCTCCTCCCTTCAGAGAAAGGTACCTCCTTCTTTGATGGTCCATTCTTTCCACTGGGATCTCACTCAGAGATCTTTCATTTAGGTCATTTTTTTGCCACAGTGTTTTGGCTTTCCATGCCTGAGAAACTCTCATGGGCTTTTTAGCCAGATCCAAATGCCTTAAGGACTGATTCTGAGGCCAGAGTGCTATTTAGGGTATCTGCCATTCTATGAGTCTGCTGCGTATCCCGCTTCTCATGTTGGATCCTTCTCTCCTTTTTAATTCTATCAGTTAATATTAGGAGACACTAGTCTTGTTTATGTGATCCCTTTGACACTTAATCCTATCATTATGATTAATTCTGAACTGAAACTGATCACTTTGACTAGTAAGATGGCATTGCTACGTGCCACCTGGATGGGACTGAATTGGAATCCCTTGGCACATTTCTAGCTCTACCATTAGGGATAAGTCTGAGTGAGCATGTGCCGAACTGTACAACTCTTCCTTCTCTTATTCCCACTCTTATAGTTAACAGAGATCACTTTTCAGTTAAATTTAAAAACATAAGAATAATTGTGTTATAATTAAAGAGTTCAACCAATGGTATAACAAAAAAAAAATACTAAAAGGAATAAAATAGTAAGTGGTTCCTCGACAGTCAGGACAAGGGCTGATAAAGTCATTGTTTCTCATAGTGTCCATATCACTTCTACAGGTTTCCTTTTCCTTTTAGGTGCTCAGTTAGTTGTCCTACATCAGGGAGAACATATAATATTTGTCCTTTTGGGACTGGCTTATTTCATTCAGCATGATGTTTTCCAGATTCTTCCATTTTGATGACAACGATTTTTTAAAAATATTTATTTATTTGAAAGGTCAAGTTACAGAGAGCCAGAGGCAGAGGCAGAGGTAGAAAGAGAGGTCTTCCATCTGCTTGCTCACTTCCCAAATTGCCGCAATGGCTGGAGCTGGGCTGATCCAAAGCTAGGAACCAGGAGCTTCTTTTGGACCTCCCACATGGGTGCAGGGGCCCAAGGACTTGGGCCATCTTCTTCTGCTTCCCCAGGCCATAGGCAGAGAACTTGATCAGAAGTGGAGCAGCTGGGACTAGAACCAGCACCCATATGGGATGCCAGCACTGTAAGTAGTGGCTTTTCCCACTCTGCTACAGCACCAACCCTAGACAACAATTTTTTTTTTCTCTAGAATGCACGATTCACCTACTCAGAAACTTTGCTTTTCTTATTTGTCTCCAATTACCATGAACTATTCTTAGAATAGAAAGTCACTCAGTATATGTTGAATAAATGACCAATTATACATGTCTGAAAACTACATTTTTATAATTTTTCACAATTTTCCATTACTATTTCTAGAAAAACATCATGAGACCAAACATGGTGTTGGAAACTGCTTGACTAAAATATTTGAAAACCTGTCACATATTTATGGAAAAAAAGACTGGCAGGCAATATATTTGCATTTGCTTTCTTAAAAATACACAAAAATGGGGCTAGCACTGTGGCTTAGTAGATTAAGCCTAAGCCTGCGGGGCCAGCATCCCGTATGGGCTCCAGTTTGAGTCCCTGCTGCTCCACTTCCAACCTAGCTCCCTGCTAACGGCCTAGGAAAGCAGTGAAAAATGGCCTAAGTGCTTGGGCCGCTGTATCCACGTGGGAGACCCGGAAGAAGCTCCTGGCTTCAGATCAGCCCAGCCCTTGCCATTGTGGTCATTTGGGGAGTGAACCAGCCAATGGAAGAGCTGTTTCTTTGTCTCTCCCTCTCTCAGTCTGTAACTCTGCCTCTCAAAAAAAATGCACGAAAATGAAGTGGGTGTTTAGTGTAGTGCTTAAGCTGTCTACCTGCCACACTTGGCACCTGGATTTGATTCCAGACTCTGGCTCCTTACTGAAGCTTTCTGCTAATATATTCCCTGAGAGGCAGTATTGATATCTCAGCTGGGTTCATGCCTCCCATATGGGAGGTTTGAAATGCATTCCCACCTTCAGGCTTTAGCCCTTGCTCAGCCTCGGCTACTCTAAGCATTTGGGGAGTAAACCAGCAGGTGGGAGCTCCCTTCATCTGCCTTTCTGACTCCCCCTCTTTCTCTCTGCCTCTCAAATAAACAATTTTTAAATCCACAAAAATGATAGTAAAATGTTTGAAAGGGGGAATAAGCTATTTTTCTAATAAAAAATAAGTAATTTTGAAAGAAATTCTAATCAAGATAGTTCAAACTGTGTATTATACTGCATTAATAGGAGTCAACTTGAATTAATTCATTACCAGCTGTAAAAACAAAATAGCAAAAAATAAAATAGAAAATATCCGTGTCATCAAATATAGTGAAGTTCTGTGCCATAAAATCATTAAAGTATTGCTGCAGTGAAACATATATACGCCAAAGTAGTGATGGATGCATTTTGATCTGTGAATCTAGGTGGTAAAGAGGTTGTGATTTACTGATCTAGATCTTTCCCTCTGAAACTTCTGTAATTGAGACTGTTCAAGCAAACTGACAACAGGCAGACTAACAGGAGAAAAAACACATACAAGCTTACTGATGTGCCTAAGCATGAAAACCACATATAATATGAAACTCAAAGAAGGGCTAGATGGTTGAGTCTCAGAGACATTCTTCAAAGAGAAAGGGAAGTAGGGGAGAGCTGTAAGTGATTTTATAAGGGCAGTAATGATTTTTAAGAAAGAGAATTAGCCCAGAGAACATTGGTCTTAGACAAATTTCTTCTTAGTCTGGAAGAGACAGATTGAAGCTATGAAAGGTGAGGATCAGGACTGCACCGCAAAGGTTGACTTTTTCTGCAAACGATGTCTCCCAAGTAATCTCTTAGAGCTCCCATCCAAAGAACAGATGGAAAATCTGGGTACAGCAACATCCCATGACCTAATTTCTTCTCTTATGGCTAATATTTCCCAGCTATTAGATGAGATTTTTAGGGGTGGGATATAAAACAATTACATTTCTTTTGGAAGAATTCTCAGACAAGGAAACTCCAGAGCCAATCCTTCCCTGTGTGGGGACAGGCAGTGGGCAAAGAAACAATAGAAGGTTAAAGAGGCATTGACCCTAAGGCAGCGTCCAAAGCCTTCCAATTTCCTTTAATTCAAAGTGCTTAGCATTATAAAATGTCATAATTTGGAATATTATTTCCCGAGTCCCCACAACCTTTTTTCACCTCTCATTAAATACAAGGTCATTTCTAAAAGATCTCACGTCATTGCTTTCTTGGATCCAAACCTTTGTTAGGATGATTTTGCATTAAAAAAATCATAAAATATACTGGAATTTAGCTAGATGTTTCTTGTCAACTTCTTTTATGGAGTTGATCAGAAAGTAGAAGAGTAAACATAATTTCATATACCTGAAAAAGTGAGAAAAGATAAAAGGCATGGGAACTGTTGAACTTTGCCTGAATCTTGTGTTTCTGGAAAACATGATGATTAACACATCTCTCCACCCTTTTGTGTCTGGCAAATGTGTAGCTGCAAAGGGTCAACCTGCCCTCACATATTCCGATATAAGACCTATCTCTAGCCTTCTTCACAACTCCCATAAGACTTGCGGATGAATCCTTTGTTTACTTGCCTCTATAAAACCCCAGGGCTCTTTCATTTTCTTCAATACATTTACAATTAATGAATGCTCTCCCTATTGCAGAAGTTTGAAAAAAATCATCTCCTTAATTATCCGCGGCTTCTTGTCTCTGACAGTTTGATGTCAGGACTTAGAAAGATGGGCTCTTGCATTTGGATTCTCATTTACTTCACCCAGTTAATGAGCCCTCTTGGGGCCCCCTGTGCTCCTTTCCTGGACGAGGGACCCAGTAATGAGTCTAGCTCCTGGTCCTATAATCTGGATTCTTATCCATTGGTAGCATGGTGAGGATTGGATTTGTATTCCTTTTTAGTAGTCACTTGATTTCTGGTGCTGGCTTCTTTTGGATTTGAGATCTGACCACTTGGTGATACCTGTTAATTGATTAATGGCTTTCAGAAGTTTGTTTTTTGTTTTTTTTTGTTTTGTTTTGTTGCAGGGGTGGGGAGTAAGAGATGACAGAGAATTTGGTTACTATTTTCTTTCGTAGATTTTGTCTATTTTTAGATCAAATCATTTAAAGACTCATACCACCGGGAAAAGAACAGTTTTTTTGAGATGGAACAATAAGCTTTGTAATTCCATGGTTCTTCCTGATGATTTTAAAGTTGAAGCAAAAATCTCTGTGTCTCTGTTTTCATGTGCATGTGCCTATAATTTACAAACAACTTACAGCTCATATTGTGAGTACATAATTTTCATAACCTCAAAATGACATAACCTAATTGGCTTATAAAATCTCTTAAATAGGGAGCTTTATTCAAATTGGCTTAGAAATAATCATTTAAATAAATTGAATATTACTAAAATTCCAAGAAATTAAGGAAATTGATCCCCAAATACTTTTAATGTAGGGGGGAGGACTGTAGGGAGATGATCTATCTAATAGAAAAGAACTCAGAAACAAGAATCAAATTCACATAATCTAGCTAAATCTTTCAACAAACAAGACTGATTTAATAGTTTTGATTTAATAAAGACAGCTATTTTCCCTGAGTTATTCATGTTAAGTATAATACGAGCATACATTTTCATTCTGCATGTGTAGTTTATTCCTAAACTTAAGCATATTTACTAATTAAACAATTTTGTATTAGTTCTACTTAATGTTTAACATAATAAAAATATAAAATTTTGTTTAAGTGAATTGAATCATTATTCTGACAACCATTCAACAGTAATAGTATATTATAGTATGTCAGTTTAAAGGTGGTTTACAAGATCTTTAATAACTTACAACCTTTGATTTACACTAAACTGATTTTATTATTGGATTGTCACTGGATAGTCACATCATTTCTAAGTAAGATAGAATAGTGAGATATTAATATCTAAATATAAATTAACTATAAATACTTTGCCTTTTATTTTTACAAGCTCTATGTGTGTTAATAAATGTGTTCTTTTTGTCATTTTGCAAAGTTGTACTACAAGGGATATGTGCAGCTATTAACAGTTCTAAATGTATAGTAATGAGTTCTACTAGTCTGCTACAAAATGTTAGTATATAACATTTTACAATTGCCCCTCCTCCTGTTTCCTTTATGAAATTGAAAGTATTCTTTCTATTGAAAAATTATAATTGAGGGGCCAGTATTATGGTGTAGTGGGTAAAGCCACCACCTGTGATGTCTTCACCCCATATGGGCACCAGTTGGAGTCCTAGCTGCTCTACTTCCAATTCAGATTCCTGCTAATATGCCTGGGAAAGCAGTGGAAGACGGCTCAAGTGCTTGGGGCCCTGCACCAGTGTGGGAGACCTGAAAGAAACTCCTGACTCTTAGTTTCAGCTTTGCCCAGCGCTCACCATTGCAGCCATCTGGGGAGCAGACCAGTGGATGGAAGACCTCTCTCTCTCTCTGTAACTCTGCCTCTTAAATAAATAAAACAAATCTTTTTAAAAAAAAGTTATAACTAGGGGCTGGCACTGTGGCACAGCAGATTAAAGCCCTGGCCTGAAGCGCCAGCATCCCATATGGGAGCCAGTTCTAGTCACGGCTGCTCCTCTTCTGATCCGGCCCTGCTATGCCCTGGGATAGCAGTGGAGGATGGCCCAAGTCCTTGGGCCCCTGCACCCGTGTGGGAGACTCGGAAGAGGCTCTTGGCTCTTTGCTTCGGATCAGTGCAGCTCCAGCCCTTGTGGCCATCTGAGGAGTGAGCCAGTGGATGGAAGACCTCTCTGTCTCTACCTTTCTCTGTAACTCTGTCTTTCAAATAAATAAAATTAATCTTTTTTAAAAAGTTATAACTAATAAACATGAATGAGACAGCAGTGACAAAGAGGTGAAACTATGTAAGGTTTGCCGAACATGTTTTTGTTAAGGAAAAAAACAGAATATTTTTATACTAAATACTTACGGTCAATTGTTAATGTGTAGGACAAAGTTTGAAAGGAAGTAGAACACTGGTGGCACGGCTCACTAAGCTAATCCTCCGCCTTGCGGCGCCGGCACACCGGGTTCTAGTCCCGGTTGGGGCACCGGATTCTGTCCCGGTTGCCCCTCTTCCAGGCCAGCTTTCTGCTGTGGCCAAGGAGTGCAGTGGAGGATGGCCCAAGTTCTCGGGCCCTGCACCCCATGGGAGACCAGGAGAAGCACCTGGCTCCTGCCATCGGATCAGCGCGGTGCGCCGGCTGCAGCGCGCCTACCGCGGCGGCCATTGGAGGGTGAACCAACGGCAAAGGAAGACCTTTCTCTCTCTCTCTCACTGTCCACTCTGCCTGTCAAACAAAAAAAAGAAAGGAAGGAAGTAGAAAACTGCAGATGGATTGCAGAAAAGAATTTTACTTTCTATGGTCAAAGATGGCTAAAGTTTGATGGGTTCGCTTATAACATTCTCAAAAACAGCTTTACATGCATAAAATTTAGCTATTAGAACTGATAAATGAATTCAATAAAATTTCAGGATACGAAATCAGCACACAAAAGATAGTAGCATTTTTCACACCAATAATGAACTTTCCAAAATACAAATTAAAAAAGCAATCTCATTCACAATAGCTACAAAACATATGTATGTGGGAATAAATGTAACTAAAGAAATAAAAGATCTCTATGATAAAAATCATAAAACATTGAAGTAAGAAGCAATGGATGACATAAAAATTGAAATACATTCCATGCTTATGGATTGGAAGAATTAATATTCTTAAAACATCCATCCTGTTCAAAGCAATTTACAGATTTAATGTAATCCCCATCAAAATATCAATGCCATTCATTATAGAAACAGAAAATAGAATCCTGATTTTTGTGTAATGACAAAGGCCCAGAAGAGCCAAAGCAATCCTTATAAAAATAAATAAATAAATAAAGCCAGAGGCATCAGAATATTTGACTTAAAAGCATGGTACAAAGCTAAAGTAATTAAATCAGCATGGTGCTGGCATAAAAACAGATCCATAAATCAATGTAGCAGAGAACCTGGACATTAATTCATGTATATACAGCAAATTGATTTTTGACAAAGGTGCCAAAAACATCAGTGGAGACAGAATAGTCTTTTTAAGGACTGGTGCTGGCAAAACTGGATATACATATGTAGAAAAGTGAAATCACATCTCTGTCTTTCACTGTATCAAAAAAATACTCATGATGGATCAAAGACCCAAATGTAAGACCTGAAACTATGAAATTCCTAGAAGGAAACCTAGGGAAAACATTTGAAGATACCAATATAGAAAATGATTTTTTGGATAAGACTCCAAAAGCACAGATAACCAAGCTAGCCTAGACAAATGAGTATATATTAAACTAAGACGCTTCTGCACAGCAAAGGAATCAAATAAAAGAATGAAGAGACAATATATAGAATGGAATAAAATATTTTCACTCCATCTGATAAACAATCACTGTTCAGAATACAGAAAGAATTCACAAAACTCAACAACAACAACAACAGCCAATCAAGAAATGGGCAAAGGATCTGAACAAACACTTGTCTAAAGAAGAAATGCAAATATTCAACAAATAATAAAAAGATACCCAATATCACTAGTCATTAGGAAGATGCAAATCAAATAACAATGTGTTACCACCTCACTCCAGTTAAAATGGCTACAACAACAACAACAACAAAAGACAAAACGCAACAAATGTTGACAAGGTCATGAAAAAAGAGGAACTCTAATACACTGTTGCTGAGAATGCAAATTAATACAGCCACTATGGACAACACTAGGGAGACTCTTTAAAAAGCTAGAAATAGAGCTGTTACAAAGTGATCCAGCAATCCCACTATTGGATATATATCCAAACAAGATAAAATGATGACAAAGAGATACCTGACCTATGTTTACTGCAGCACGATTCACAATATTCAACATATGGATTCAACCCAAAGCATCCAACAACATATGAATGGGTAAATAAAATGTGGCAATATAATAATGAAATATCATTCAGCCATAAATAAGTAAAATCATGTCATTTGCAGCAAATTGATAGAATTAGAAGATATACTATTAAATGAAATAAGCCAGACACAGAAAGCAAATATTGCATGTTCTCCTTCATACATGGAAGCTAAGAAAAAAATATATCTGAACATAAAATAGTGGTTACTAGAGGCTGTAAGGTAGGCAGGGATAGAGGGAGGCTAGATAACACGTGTCAAAGCACAGGTAGTACAGTTTCCCATATATATATATAGCATATATATATATATATATAGTAAGGTTTCCCATATCATGCAGACAGTAGGGTAACTATAATTCAAAATAACCTATTAGATAATTTCTGAGCAACTAGAAGAGACAGGTCTCCAATCACAAAATAACAATAAAGAGAGGAAAATGCTAATTACTCTAGTTTGATCAGTACACACTCTATAAATGTAATGCAGTGTCATAGTGTACTCCATAAACGTGGAAACTGTTGTCCATCAAGTGTTTTTAATTTTTTTAAGTATGAGAAAAATATTCAAATGAATAAAGTTTTTTTTTTTTAATAGAGCTTTAGTATCAAAAATTATACTAATGTAAAGTAGAATTTGGCTTTCTCTCCTTGGAAAAGACAACAGTTTTGTGAATTGTTAATCTATACTTAATAAAAGGTTATAAATATTGTTCTTCATTTTCTTAGCAATTTGCCTACAAGGCGACAATTGTATGTTTCAGGATTATTTTCTGTACTTTGCATTGACTTGATTATGTCCTTGATTACTTAAGAGAACAAAATATTCTCACCTATGGAAAACCTAAGGATCTTAACAACCATGTTAATATTTGTATTTACTTTTTTCTTTAAAGATTTATTTATTTATTTGAAAGTCAGAGTTACACACAGAGGAGGGAGGGGGAGGGGAAGAGGGGGAGGGGGAGGGAGACAGCGAGGGGGAGGGAGAGGTCATCCATCTGCATCTCCTTTCAAGTAGGTGGTCAAGCACTGTTCTCAGTAACCCGTGATCTTATCTTAATCAAGTGCCCCAACCTACTGACAACTTTAAAAATTTACTTTCCCCAAACTAATTCCTGAGTGATATCTTTGCATCTAAAACTGTCTAGGATATTTCCCAAATGGCTCCCTCAAATCACAAAGGAGTTGTTATTTCACCTTATTAAAACAGAGGTAATAAAAAAGAATTAGGCTTATTAGATACGTTACTATGTATGAGTTGCATGGGTGTCATGACCAAACTGGAAAGATGTTTAGCCTCCCATCAGATACAGCTGTATAGATAAAATGTTATCAGGGTTGGAGCTGTGGCGTCGTGGGTAAAGGCACTGCCTTCAGTGCTGCATCCCATATGGGCTTTGGTTCCAGTGCCAGCTGCTCCACTTCCGATCCAGGTCTCTGCTATGGCCTGGGAAAGCAGTGAAATATGGCTCAAGTACTCGGGCCCCTGAACCCGTGTGGGAGACCTGGAAGAAGCTCCTGGCTCCTGGCTTCAGATCAGCACAGCTCCGGCCCTTGTGGCTTTTTGGGGAGTGAACCAGGTGATAGTAGACTTCTCTCTCTCTGCCATGGCCTTCCTTTCAAATAAATAAATAAATCTTTAAAATAATGTTATCCAGGCCAGCGCTGTGGCTCTCTAGGCTAATCCTCCACCTGCGGCGCCAGCACCTCGGTTCTAGTCCCGGTTGCTCCTCTTCCAGTCCAGATCTCTGCTGTGGCCCAGGAGGGCAGCGGAGGATGGCCCAAGTACTTGGGTCCCTACACCCGCATGGGAGACCAGGAGGAAGCACCTGGCTCCTGGCTTCGGATTGGCGCAACGCCGGCCATGGCAGCCATTAGGGGAGTGAACCAACGAAAAGGAAGACCTTTCTCTCAGTCTTTCTCTCACTGTCTATAACTCTTCTCTGTGTCTCTCTCACACTGTCTAACTCTGCCTGGCAAAAAATAAATAAATAAATAAAATAAAAAATAATAATGTTATCTATACAAATATTCCAGAAATTATACGCTGTGTCGGAAATTCCTATAGATTCATCAATGGCCTTGTGGTCTTTGATTGTATTTCTATTTATTTAAGTTACCGGGCTACCTTGCCCAGTATTAGGTAGCAACAGCACAGTGTTAACCAGAGTTTCGGGTTTTTTCTTATATGTTAGCTTGGTCACAACTTATATTCTTCAGTTTAAAACTAGCATCTTCTAAGCCAGAGGTTTTCAAGCAAAGATTCTTGGAATAAATTATCATCATCTCTTTCACTTTTGAAAATCATCACTTTTGAAAATCATCACTAATAAGTTAATCATAGTGATTTCAGTTGGACAAACAGATGTATCCATGAGTCAAGAGAGAGCAGAACAAGAATCACATAGGACTGGAGGAACTGATGAGGCATGGCTGTGAATTCTGCTTGGAATATTGTTGGCATTTTAATGGTCTATCTTACGCCTTTACAAAACTCCTTTCTCTTAAGCTATCTATAACTCACAGTTCAGAAGGACAGCATATGCTTTGTAAATAGAAGTGAAACATTTGCAAATGGCATCTTTTTCTTCCTGCTCAACCATCACAGAATTCAGAAACTCTTCTTATTTTCCTGACAATGATTATTAGCATTTGGTTCAATAAGACTCTGTCATCCTTGTTAACAGGCAATGTAGGAAACGCAAGGCACGCTCATTTAATCAGTTATGACCGGACATGTTTAAGGAACTAAGGTTGACTTTGTGGAGCCAATGCTTATAAAGACTTTTTAGGAAGACTGGTCTGATTCCTGGCTTTCAAGATGTCCAGACTTACAGAAGAATAATGAAGATCACTTCCTATTTTAGGGACCTCCAGAAAAGAGACATTCAGTACAGTTAAATCTGTTGGTAAGTTCCTGGTTTAGCGTTCTAGCTTCAAGAGGCTTTTAAAAAGCAACCTGAGTTTCCTTATGTAAACTTCCAGGAAAGCAAACACAAGAAGCCCTATACAGTAAATTCTCAACCTTGCAGCATCTATGGAAATAATCAGGCCAGATCTGATGATTCAGCCTTATTTTGTGATAAAGAAGAACATTTCTTTGAGGTTATTTTTGATCAAAAGACAAATGACAATAGAAAGAAATTTTCTGCTTCAATGGAAACTATAGCACAACCATTCTGATAATCAGATTGCATATATGCTTGTTTTCTTTTAGCTATTTTATGCCTTTTAATAAATCATAGGTAATTTATGGATATTTAGATTCTAACTTGTCTGGAGAGATTTAAATGACTTCCTCCCCTCTTTGGAAAACAAGTTTGAGAAGTACTTATCTATAAACTGAACTGGGTACTGTTAGCTTGACAAAATTGTTATTCTTTGCCAAATTGTCTCAAATCTTTCCTTTTCCTTCAACATTTAGCTTCAACTCTGCAAACATTTTCATTTTTTTTTCTCTTCCCTTCACTTAGTGTCATTGAAAATTAACATCTGATTGCCCAAATTTCTACTGGAACTTGAGGTGATTTTGTAGCTTGTTCTTTTCTTCAAGTTCTGAAGAATCCCTATGAGCTGAAGTTCAGTTCGTTGATATGAACTTTGAAGGACTCACCACGGCAGCAGATCATGCGTAGTACAGATTGATCCCTGGACAAATCACTGTCTAGTCCACTAACAAGATCTGTTGAAAAGCTCAGGTCATTCTTTTTCTCAAATGAGAGTTAAACAGGACTGAACCTCAAGACCTAGATAATTATCATCATGGTTTCAGGAAACTCAATGAATTTGTAATTCACTAGACTAGCACTATCAGAGTCCAGCTCCAGTCTCTTTAAAATAATCTTTGATAATAAATAAACTGCATGTACCTCTCTTAATTTTTAAAGATTTTTTAAAAAATTATTTGAAAGGAGAGCTACAGAAAAGGAAAGACAGAGAGAGAGAGAGAGAGAGAGAGAGAGAGAGAGAACCTCCCATCCTCTGGATCCCTCCCGAAATGGTCACAATGGCATGGCTGGGCAAGGCTGAAGCCAGGAGCTGGGAACTTCTTTCAGGTCTCGCAGGAGGGTATAGGGGCCCAAGGTCTTGAGCCATCCTCGCTCACTTTCCTAGGCCATTAGCAGGGCCACTGGATTGGAAGTTGAACAGCCGGGACTTGAACCAGCACCCACATGGGATGCTGGCACTGCAGGAAGAGGCTTAACCTGCTATGACTCAATAGCTGGCCTCACCTCTCAGTCATTTTTAAACATCTATCCATCCATCCATCTATCCATCCATCCATCTATCCATCCATCCATCCATCCATCTATCCATCCATCCATCCATCCACCTATCCATCCATGCATCCATCTACTTATTTGAGAGGCAGACAAAAAATGGAAGAGAGAGAGCAAGCTTCCATCCAATTGTTTACTCCCCTAATATCTGAACAGTTGAGGCTGAACTAGGCTGAAGCTGGGAAGCTGGAACTTAATCCAGGTCTCTCAGCTGGGTGACATGGATCCAACTACTTCAGCTGTCATCTGCTGCCTCCCAGGGCACACATCAGCAGGAAGGCAGAATCAGGAGTGGAACCAGAATTTTACACCCAGGCACTTTAATGTAGGATGCAACCATTCCAACCACTAGACAAACACCCATCCCTCAAGTATTTCTCTTTTGAGGATCCTGAGCTCCCTGACTTTAAACCAACTGGCCTTTGCTACAACTTTGCATGAGTAGTTTGGGTGATTTTACAGAAAGGCAGCCACCAAGCATTTCTGATAGACTATTTCCTAGACCCAGCTTAGCCTCACTCAAGAGGTTTCTGATGGTCACCACTGAGTTTCTCAGTATTGAATGACATTCACGCATCTTGAACAAGGGTAGGGATTGACAGTGTTGAACAACACCTGATTCCTGTGCCCCTCAAAAACACTAGTGGTTAAAAAATCCCTACACCTTTTGTTCTTTAGTATCTGAGACTCTGCATCTTCTTCCTGGAGTCATAATTCATTAATTACAAGAGCCTGGATAAAATCATCTTAACTGTCTGATGCACATTAACTTTGACAGCGCCATTCTACCACCTCTTAAATTTAGTTTCTGCTTTGGTTCATTACTTAGAAACAACTATTTTACATAACTTCTGTTTTTGTGTTATACCAAGACTCAACCTTAGACTTTGGACGTAAGAATTTCTAAAAATAAATACACAGAGACTACTTCTTCGCTTCAAAGCTCCCAAGGAATGATCTGAAAGTGACTTTCCTTGGAGGGATCCTGCCAAGTAGAATATGAAGACAGCAAATCAATGTTTTCTTATGCATCATATAAAAGGGTTGGCAATACATGAAGAAAAAACAACAACACATCTGTTGGATGTGAGGATCAAACAAATTTGCTGAATACTGCCAATGAGGTTCACATCTCCTCAAAGTCTTGCAGCAGAAGGCAAATACAGTATGTATTGTTTGTCTCTGTCTGTTCAGGAAGCTATAACAAAATATCTTAGACTGGTGGTTTCAACAACAAGCATTTACTTCTCACAGCTCTGCAGTCTGGAAAATCCAAGATCAAGGTTCCAGCAGATGTGAGGTTCAGGCCCTCTCCCTGGTTTGCAGGCTGCCATCCCGTTGCTGTGTCCTCTCATGGCAATAAAGAGAGGGGGGCAATTTTTACTTTCCATAAGGTCACTAAATCCCATCACAAAAGTCCCATCTTCCTGAAGTAATCTATATCTGATTACTTTGCCAAATACCATCATAGTGGGCATTAGGACTTCAACATACGAATTTTGGGAGGACATAAGAGTTTAGTCCATAGCATTGCCTATGAAGTCAGTTTCAAAAGTCAACTTGACTTGTTTACTACCTGTGTGCTGTGTTTGAATTCAGTTTCCCCAAGAGACATGTTATAAATCTTAACTCCTAGAACCTCAATATATGACCTTCTTTGGAGGTATAGTACAGAGGTAATCAAGTTAAAATGACTTCCTTGGGATGGGCCCTAATCCAATATAACCAGCATTCTTCTAAAAAGGGAAAATTTTAACAGAGAGGCAGGCATGCCTAGACATGCCCAGGAGATGATATAAGGAGAGATGGGGAGAAGATAGCCATTGATAGGCTAAGGACAGAGGCCTGGGATGACCCTTCCCCAACAGCCCTCAGGAGAAATCAACATTACTGACAATCTTGTGTTTGGACTTTTAGATTCCAGAACTGTGAGACAATAAATTTTTGTTATTTAAGTCACCTACTTTGTGATACTTCATTGTGGAGCCGTAGCAAACTGGGTACACTGGGTAAACTTGAACAAGACACTATACTCTTTAACTCTTAGTATTCTCATATGTTAAATGAGAATAGCATTTATCTCATTAGGCTGGACTGAATATGGAAATAAAAAGGGCTTGAGATATATAATTGCTCAATAAAATCACTAAAGGTAGGATGATAATTGCTATTTCACTTCTGAGTTGTATGATAAATGCAACAAATGAGATTATTGATAATCATCATCACCTCCATCTTCCTCAACATCATCATGACAACTATTTATTAAGAACTTAGGTATCAGACACTGTGCTGTTTTAATATATACTTTTTTTTTTTTTTTTTTGACAGGCAGAGTTAGACAGTGAGAGAGAGAAGGGAAAGGTCTTCCTTCCATTGGTTCATCCCCCAAATGGCCGCTATGGCGATCCGAAGCCAGGAGCCAGGTGCTTCCTCCTGGTCTCCCATGCGGGTGCAGGGCCCAAGCACTTGGGCCATCCTCCACTGCCTTCCCAGGCCACAGCAGAGAGCTGGACTGGAAGAGGAGAAACCGGGACAGAATCCGGCGCCCTAACCAGGACTAGAACCCGGGGTGCTGGCACCACAGGCGGAGGATTAGCCTAGTGAGCTGCGGTGCTGGCCTTAATATATACTTCTTAATTCTCCCAACAATCTCTGCAATTAAAGAATTAGTATCTGCTTTCTATGCATGGGAAAACTGCAGTTTACATTGGTTGCCTTGATCAAATTAGGACTTTGAGTAAGTAGCAAAGCTAATATGGAAACAAAGCAGGGCACTTCACTTCAAAGGATGAGTAAGTTAGCATTTCAGCATTTTTTTCTGCCTGGAAACCCATTAAAGAAAACTGCAACAATGAGCCACTAATGGCATCCCGTACTATGTTATAAGATTTGATTTATTCATTCATTTTGAAGCCCCTATTTATATCGCATTCCACATTTCATTGGTTTCTTTTACTCTCTCGTATGCCAATTTTGCAGTACATTTAGGAGCTTATGTGAGGTGTTGATGGACTTTTCTGGGATAATATTTTCTGAAAATGTGACAGATATGCAACCAGGGGCTTTGTAAATTAACTCAATGACATCCTCTTGAGCCCACACAGAGGAAGAACTGAAAAGAACATTTTTATCAGCCAAACTACTGAGGGGAGCAGAAAAAGGATACAAATAAAAAATAACGTAATACAGAGAATTCTTGAGCAATTTATTTTACTCCACTATACTTTACTTAGGAGACCTTGAAATTGCTACTCTGAGATAGTCTGCAGGGGTGGTCTTCTGAGAGTGGTTTCCTGACCAGCATCACATTGGAACTTGCTAGAAATGCAAATTCTCCTTTGTTGTTTTAAAGAAGAGAGACAAAAGGATAGAGAGAGAAATCAGAAGATTTCCCATCTCTTAGTTCATTCTCCAAATACAATAGCCAAGGCTAGGCCGGGCTGAACCTAAGGGCTAGGAACTCAATCCTTGCCTGCTACGTGGGTGGTAGGGCTCCAAGTCCTTGGGCTATCATCTGTTGACTCCCAGGGTGTGCTAACTGAGCATGAAGTTGGAATGGAATGGAAAGCTAGAACCCAATCCAGGCACTCTGATATGGGATCCCAAGCAGCCCTTAAACACTGTGCTATGTGGCTGCACTGGAAATGCAAATATTCAAGTCTCACCTCAGACCTTCTGAACCAGAAACTCCGGGGCCAGGGTACCGGGATCTTTGTTTTAACAAGCCCTCTGGTGAATGTGATATATGCCACAAAGTGAGAATCACAGTCTCCCAGAATTATTCAAGTCTCACCCTTCATCCTTCTGGTCACTATTATTGCTGTAAAAGACCAAGGATAATACAATCAGGTGCATGCTCAGATGGGCAAAACCAGGGACGCTTCATTACCCTTCTCTTCTGACATCTTCTTGTGGACATCTTTGATGGGAAGAAAAGAGCTGTCAGTCAAAAGTATAGTTTTCTCACTCAATAGAAAATAAAAGAATTGGAGGGATCTGTATAATTCTTCCTGCTTTTAAAGAAAACATTCTCTTATCTTGAAATAGTTATAGATTAACAGAAAATTGTAAAAAATGTACACAGCAGTTTCATTGTACCCTACAGCCAATTTTCTCGAACTGTAACACCTTACTAAACTATATTCCAATATTCACAAAAAATTGACATTCACACAATCTACCAACCTTATCCAGGTTTCACCAGTTTCACACACACATATTTGTGTGTTTGTGTATATTTAGCTCCATGCAATTGTATCATATGTGAAGATTCATGTGACAACTATCAGTCAAGACACAGAATAGTCCCATTACAAGGGAGCTTCGTGTCCTCATGCAACATTTTTCTTTTTCTTTTTATAGATACACACACCTTCCCCCCTCTTCCACTCTCTAACCTCTGAATATTTATTTTTCATCTCTATATTTTTGTCATTTCAAGAATATTCTATAAATGGATTCATACAGTATGTAAACTTTTCTAATGGCTTTTTCTTAGCTAAAAATTTACTCAATTATTGCCTGTTTCAATAGCTCATTCCTTTGGACTGCTGCACAGCAGTTCATGATACAGGTGTGCCAAAGTTTGTTTAACCAACCATTGGCTGAAGAGGATTTACCTTCTTTTCAGTTTTTTGCTATTACAAATAAAATAACTATGAATATTCATGCACATGCTTTTATGAAATACAGGTTTTCATTTTTCTAAGATCAACAACCAAGAGTACAATTGTTGGATCATTTGGTAAGTGCATATTTAGTCTTATAAGAAACAGGCACATGGTCCTGAGTAATTGCACCTCTTTATGTTACCACTGGCAATGTATGAGTAATTTAGTTCCTCTTGGTTCCACTTGGTGTTATTTTTTATTTCAGCTGTTCTGGCAGGTATATGGTGACATTTCATTGCGGTTTTTAACTTGCATTTCTCTAATGGTTAATAATACTGAGCATCTTTTTATGTACTTATTTTCCATCTGTATACCCTGTTTGGTAAAATTTCTATTCATGTTTTCCATCTATTTTCCTATTTGGATTGTTTGTTTTCTAATGCTGAGTTTTTAGAGTTCTTTACATTTTCTAGATTCAAGGTCGATCAAATATGTTGTTTGCAAATATTTTCTTCCTGGCCATAGCATTTATTTTCATTCTTTTCACAGGATCTTTTTTGCAGAGCAAAAGTTTTTAATTTTGTTTAAGTCCAAGCAATACATGAGTGTTCTCTTTTATGGATTATGCTTCTCAAGTCAAGCCTAAAACTTTTATTCAACCATAGAAACTGATAATTTTCTTTTTTACCCCAAAGTTTTACAGCTTAATAGTTTACATTTAAATCTGTGATCAACATCAAGTTTATTTGTATGTAAAGTATGAGGATTAAGTCAATGCCTCTTTGTTTTTTTGTCTATGGAAGTCCAAATGCTTCAAAAACAATTAAAAAATACTAATGGCTATCCTTCCTCTATTGAATTATTTTTACATCTTGTCAAAACTTGGGAATATTTATTTGGCTCTACGACTGAGTATTCTATTTTTTTATTTAAAGATTTTATTTATTTATTTGAGAGGTAGAGGTATAGACAGTGAGAGGGAGAGACAGAAAGGTCTTCTTTCCTCTGGTTTACTCCCCAAATGGCTGCAATGGCTGGAGCTGTGCCTATCCGAAGCCAGGAGCCAGAAGCTTCTTCCAGGTCTCCCATCAGGGTGCAGGGGCCTAAGTACTTGGACCATCTTCTACTGTTTTCCCAGACCATAAGCAGAGAGCTGGATTAGAAGAGGAGCAGCTGGGACTCGAACCAGCGCCCATATGCCAGGGCTGCAGGCAGAGGATTAACCTACTATGCCACAGCTCCGGCCCCAATTATTCTATTGTAACACTACATTGTCTTGATTATTACAGTTATAGAGTAAACCTTCACATTAGGTTGAGTAGTTTCACCCACTTCATTCTTTTTTTGAAAATTTTTTGATCATTTCCACATACTTTACATTTCCATAGACATTTTAGATGAAACTTATTTTTAGATTAAGCTATGTCCTGAAATATCCTTACTGGTTTATTCCATCAGATTTCAAAGAGTGAGTGAAGAAACCTAGACACAGAGGGATTAGTTAAGAGACTTATTTCTGGCCACATAGTTAACAAGTTGAAGAACAACTAGAATTGAGGTCCATTAACTTCCCAAATAATTTTTTTAAGATTTATTTATTTATTTATCTGAAAGGCAGAGTTAGAGAGGGAGGTGGAGAAGCAGAGAAAGGGTGGGAAAGTGTTTTGGGGAGAAGCAGAGAGAGAGAGAGAGATCTTCCATCTACTCGTCCCCTCCTCACAAGGCCCCAGTGGCCAGTGCTGGACAAAAAAAGCCAAGAGCCAGAAGCTTCTTCCAGATCTCCCACGTGGATGCAGGGGCCCAAACACTTGGGCCATCCTCTGCTGCTTTCCCAGGCACGTTAGCAGGGAGCTGGATTGGAAGTGGAGCAGCCAGAACTCGAATCTATATGGGATACTGGCACTGCAGACAGCAGCCTTATCCACTACACCACAATGCCAACCCATAGAATAGTTTTCTTCTCCCTGTTCTTCAGCATCTTTATGCTACAATTGCCAGGGTCCCGGATGAGAGGTGTGTTTCTGTTAAGGGATGAATATCATCTCCTCTTTCAGTTCAGGCAAATCTTCAACCTTGTCTTTGGTTCTGGCTGCCAAGCTCAGTGATTTCTGTAGGACTTACCTTACCATGAGTTCTTTTGGGATTAAATAAGAACTCTAACCTTAATGCAATGGTTTTTAAACTAAATTAATTAAAAAGGAAAACCTGGAGAAGTGGGGGTAAGCTTCTGAAACAAACCAATGTGGACAAAAGCACTACTGAGAATTTTATCTCCCTCACAAGCAAATGAACCGGCCAATTTGCCAGCTGCAGGAATCTTTCACTGTGCTTAAGAGTGGCACCATTTCTCTCCTTGCAGTCAAGGCCACCTGAGCCTCACAGACCTCAAACTTGACCTTGAAACTTCTCTAAGATAGTGGCACTGTGATGACAGAAGAAATGGGGATTCTGTCCCCAACAGGTTTCAAAATGTTTGAGAAAACACAGATTATTATATGTACACGCATTCTTATTGAATCAGCTAGCCCCTTAAAGGGCAACTTAACAGGAAGCTTTTATGTTATTTTTGCAAACTGAAATCACAGTGCTGACTTGCAAAAGACACCAACAGCTTGACAATTGCTGTATTCGTTTGCAGATCTGTACAGTATTTCTTTTTTTCCATAGACATTGACCTGGAAATGCATGTCAGGCTTCCAAAGATGTTCTTATGAACAAGTGTATGACTTGATGAAATGGAAATGCAGGAAGAACAACTCATGGACTTAATTATCAAAGTCAGTCATTCTGAAACTTTAACACACCCAAGCTGAAAAGTCCAAGCCAAAGCCAAGTGCCGAGCAATAATAAAAACTAAGGGGAATCAGAGAGAAAACATAAACTGGTTTCAGTTGATCTGTTTAGGTGGTAAGTGGATGGATTTATCAACCCTTAGCTCAATGCCCACTGTCTACGTACTAAAGACTTTTAGTAGTCTACAGACTACTAAAGGAAATTTTCTTCTAGTAGTAGATACTTACATACTTATCTCTTGAACACATAAGCACCTCATATTCAAAACTGCTGCACATTTGAAAAACAAGCTAATTATATGTGTCCTTCTGGCTCATCAAAACACAGAAAAAAAACTCCATATGCAGAAAGTGTAAAGTAAGAGATGTAAAGGAATGTAGTAAGATGGACCCAGAAAAAAAAAGCAGTTCTGAGGTCCATGCTGTATTTCAGAAGATGTTGGAAATTACACCAGGGGACTTCACAAAGTTCATGGAAAATGGAGTTGAAAGATGTTTATTTTATTGCAAAGAATTTTTGCAATCCGTGCATAGTTTTTTCATAACATGCATCTTTCATGAACTTTTTGAAGTAATGTAGAGATGGCACGAAAACTCAGAAGAATGTGGACATAATGAAATCTTTAATGAAACATATCTAACAGAAAACATAGAGCTTGGCGTTATGTTTTGCTCACTTTCCAGAATTTAGAAAATTGGAGGAGCTTCACACGAAGTTGATCAGATAAGGGGAAAGATTAAGTGCCACAGAGAAAGAGAAAACCCCTCAAAGAAAGGCAAGAAATAATTTATGCAATGTGTAAACTTCTCTGTACCTGCGAGGAAGAGTTGAGAGATCTGACAAAACAGTTTAAGGAGACATTCCCTGAGGGCGAGAGTGATAATGTGGCTTGCCTTGTTTTTGTTTTTGGAATTGTCCCACTCCCATCTTGAGCCTTGGAATGGAGTTGCTGGCGTATTCCTGTCCTGTACTGTGTTAACTGGAATAAGTTATACACTAAAACTAGCGGTTGGAGCACAGACATAGAGTGGATGATAGATATTTCTCACAGGGTGCATGCAACTGCCAAACTGCTCACATTAGCTGAGCAGAGCAGCCAACACCACGCTTTAGGTTAAATGTGATTCCCAGTTCTCCTCTAGGTTTCCTTCCTGTCCCTCCCTCTGCTCATGAACCACGTATGTTAAGACACAAGTGTTCTATGTCTGCTCTTCCTCTCCCTTTGCTCTTACTCCTGGAGAGGGAGATGAAATTCGTTCTTTGCTTTTTTTCTGTTTTTTTTGTTTTGTTTTGTTTTTTGTTTTTTAAGCAAAGATTAAGCTGAGGAAAAGAAAACAAATGCAATTGTTGCTTGGAGAGAAAAGTGATGATCTAATAGCCTGTTTCCACCCCTAGAATCCACACTTCTATTTGTGGTAGACCAAAAGAATCCACTTGGCTTGATGGCCAGCCCAACTGCACCATTCTGGAAGGGCAATGCTTCTCCTCCATTTAACAGCACCCATCAGTAAAGTTAACATTCCTTTTCACTCTGCTCCACGTTTCTTTTTCCCCTCTGTTCTTAGAGCAGGTACATTACTGTATTCACAGTTGAAAAAAGGAAATGATAGGGAACAAGGAACAGAGGTGAAGGGTTAAGACATTTGTCAGGATTTTCTTCATTTTTGTTTTTAAGAGATTTATTTCTTTGAAAGACAGTATTATAGAGTCAGAGAGAGAGACACAGATAGATACACACACAAAGAGAGACAGAGACAGAGAGAGAGAGAGAGAGAGAGAGAGAGACGGAGAGAATCTTCCATCTACTGGTTTACTCTCCAAAGGGCTATAATGGCAGGGACTTGGCCAGGCCACAGCCAGGAGCCTGGAACACCATCTGGGTCTCCCATGTTGCTGGTAGGGATCCAAGCACTTGGGTCATCTTACACTGCTTTCCCAGGCATATTAGCAGAGTGTTGGATCAGAAGAGGAGCAGCCAGGACTGGAACTGGCACCCATATGGGATGCTGGCATCTCAGACAGCAGCTTAATCTGCTATACCACAATGCTGGCCCCAGGATTTTCTTTAATATGATCATAATTTGAATACTTAGTTCAGATTTTATTCCATGGCTGTTTTCTCAAAAGCAAAGATAAAATTACGGGTGAGGAAAGGCCTTTCACTCCAAAAAGGATATCATTCATTAAAAAAAATAAAAGCTTAAAAGTTTTAATTCTTAATACAGAAGTTTTAGAACAAATGAGTCCTTATCTCAAAAAAAAAAAAAAATCACAGACAACTTCTCATTAGTCTTACTCAAAGATGCTAACATGGTAATTTAATTTTTTCTGAAACTGAAAAAACAGAGTTTGCCTTGAATGTTGTTCAAATAAAGCTATCTGCACTTCACTTAGTAGTAGCTTTCTATAGATAATCAGTAAGTAATCTGAGGACTACTTTTTGAGAATTATAAATCTCAAAATCACCCTAAGTGTCTTTGTTCACACTGACTTGAGCCAAACTCCTGGAACCAAGACAAGATTAATACAGTGTTTCTGAAAGGGCAAACCTTGACCACATGCTTGGCCTCTAAGTGACCAACCATCCCAGAAAGTCCCACACCCTGAAAAATGTCTTGGTCCCCAACTTGATTGGGTGGTGAATCCAAATTCAGAATCTTTTGAAAAGTGAGTTAATAGGATCCCCTGTGTCTTATCCTAGACTTAACAACTATCATGGGTAGGTTTGGGGTTGGGAATCTATCTTTTTCAAGCAGGTGCCATTTATGTACCCAGACTATGAGACACACTGGCATGGAGGCTTCGTCAGTCACAGGCTTCAGTTTACCAGCCAGCAAGTCTCTGAACTGCACAGCTGTCTTTCAGTCAGACAGGACTTCTTTATTAAGCACCAAATGCATACATACATAATTTTCCTCTCTTGAGTTTCCAAGGCTTTGACAGGGTGTTGTGTTAGGTTAACCAGGAAGAAAAGTACCCAGTAGGAAAAACTACTTGAATGGTTCCAAGAATATTAATTAATTCTTACAATATACTTACACAGGAAAGAAAAATGAGACACTAAGCGAAAACCTCTTATGTATGAGGTTAAGAATCAAACAGGTAAAGTGAGAAGAAGTGACAATTTGTACAAGCAAGAATTAGTATAATTAGCATCAGAAGGCCAAAACTAATTATCATTGCATACAGTTGGTCAGTGATGACTCTGGGAAGAAAAACCACATTTTCTCACTCCCCAACCTGTTTACATACAAGAAACAGTAATTCATCACCTTTGTAATAGTACTAGAATTCATGTTCCACTGTGATCCATATTTTCTGCCACTTCAAATATTAAAAAAATATTTTAATCAACATGTTATCATCCTATTCCTTTTGCAGATGTCAACTTTATTACAAAAGTTTGTTCCCTTGAATGGAAAGATTATAATACACATGGAATTGCTGTGAGACTTAAATCTGATTTTATATATATATATATATATATATATATATATTTTTACTTATAACTGCTGAGTACTTAGCCAATGTCAAAGAGAAATCATTACCAAAGACCAAATGTAGGATTAAGAACAAAAAGGTGGGGCTGGTGCCATGGTACAGTACGTTTATACTCCACCTGCAGCGCCAGCATCCCATTTGGATGCCGGTTCTAGTCCCAGCTGCTCCTTTTCCAATCCAGCTCTCTGCTATGACCTCGGAAAGCAGTAGAAGATGGCCCAAGTCCTTCGGCCTCTGTACCTGTATGGGAGACCCGGAAGAAACATTTGGCTCCTGGCTTCGGATCGGTGCAGGTCCAGCCATGGTGGCCATTTGGGGAGTGAACCAACAGAAGGAAGACCTTTCTCTTTGTTTCTCCCTCTCACTGTCTGTAGCTCTACTTTTCAAATAAATAAATAAAGTCTTAAAAAAAAAAAAAAGAACAAAAAGGCAAGCATGTCATTTTAGGGTCAGGCAAATAGCTAGAAGATTTCTCCTTTAAAGAGCTTTTCCTATTCTATTTTCCTATTTTCTCTGTTCCTACAACTTTTGTGATTATGACATGGGGCTAGGCAAGAAGCCAGGGAATAAAATAAGCTGGGAGAGTTTCAACAACTCTCTAGTGCTGCACCCTAACTTCACTCCCTTGCATGGCAATTCAGCATACTTACTTTCCCGTGATGCACCGAGTCTCCTCTCGCACCAAGAGGACACAATGAACACAGGTATGCTGAGCTCCACATGGAGACGCCATGCGTCACACGCACTGAACCCTACCTAAATGCCATCCTGTTTGTACCTTCAATTAGAGCTCCACCCTCTACCCTACAAAGGGTCTCACTGGAGGAGAGGGCCTCTCTCTCTCTCCTTGTGAGCAGCACTCCTCCCACCTCTTTTCTTTTTAAGATTTATTTATTTATTTGAAAGAGTTACACAGAGAGAAGAGGCAGAGAGAGAGAGATGTCTTCCATCCGATGGTTCACTCCCCAGATGGCCACAATGGCCGGAGCTGTGCCAAGCTGAAGCCAGGAGCCAGGAGCTTCCTTCGGGTCTCCCACATGGGTGCAGGGGCCCAAGGACTTGGGCCATCTTGCACTGCTTTCCCAGGCCACAGCAGAGAGCTGGATGGGAAGTGGAGCAGCTGGGACTAGAATCGTCACCCATACGGGATGCTGGTGCTTCAGGCCAGGGCGTTAATCTGCTATGCCACAGTGCCGGCCCCTTAACCCAACTCTTTTCTCCTGCTCCATCCCTCTCTTTCTCTTTCTGGCCCTCTCATGATGACCATCTCTCCTCGTGTCTGAATGTGTACTCTCTCTTTAAATAAAACCTGCTCTCACTTTTGCACTTTACCTATGTCCTTGCTTTGAATGCTTAACTCAGGTCGTGCCAAGAACCTGAAATAAAACAACTAGGAAACAGTCCCAAAACAATTAGGACAAATGTACATAAAGATAGAAAAATTACAAAGAGAAAGATTTCACCACCATCAGTATTCCCCTAAGTTTCCAAATCATCTTCATCATTTTCTCTTGCACATAAATTTCAACGGTAATTCTGCTGATGAATCTCTTTGGCAAGCAAAACCCAATACAGTCATGCATTGTGCAATAATGAAGATATATTCTGAGAAATGCATCATTAGGGTCTCATCATTATGCAAACATCACAGATTGCACTTACACAAATTAAGTTGGCTGTGATGTCACTAGGTCACCATCCTATACGGAGCCTTTCATTGGTTGAAATGTCATTATGCAATGAATGTACAATAGCTTTAACACTTTCACAGGCCAATGCACACACTTACAAAAGTGAAGTTTAGTGGCAAAACTGTGTAACTAAGACAGACACTTGAACATCTTGCAACAACTACCTAATGAAGTAAAAGTACAATCAAATCGTATTATAAATAGGTTCAACTGCTCTCACAAACATAAGCTGCATGTATAATTTCTCATGAGTTATTTGCAATAGAATACTGCTTTATTCCTTAACATAGTGTTGCCATAATATATTTACATACTTTTACAGCCTGTTCATTAGTGAAGATGTGACACAACAAATATTTGTTTAAAATGTACACTCCTAATTTCTTACAAAAAAAAATTTCAGGTAGCATGCAACTTCCACAAAAGGCAATAAGGTGATACCCTGAAATATGGGTTTTTAAAGATTTATTTATTTGAAAGGCAGAGTTACAGAGATAAAGGGAAAGGAAGGGAGGGAGATGAGAAAGAGAGAGAAAGAGAGAGAGAGAGAGAGAATGAATATGAGAATCTTCCATCTACTGGTTTACTCCCCAGATGACCATAACAGCCCTTGCTGGTCAGACTAAAACCAAAAGCTTCATCAGGGTCTACCATGTGGATGCAGGGGCCCAAGAATTTGGGTCATCTGCTACTTTCTCAAGTGTATTAGCAAAGAGCTGGATTGGGAGCTGTTGCCTTGCGATGCCATCACCCTACATGGGCGCCCGTTCATATCCCAGCTGTTCAACTTCTGATCCAGCTCCCTGCTAATATGCCTGGGAAAGCAGCAGAAGATGGCCTGAGTGCTTGGGAGGATCCTTCACCCACGTGGGGGACCCAAAGGAAGCTCCTAGCTCCTGGCTCCTGGCTCCTGGCTCCTGGCTTTGGCCTGGCCCAGCCCTGGCTTGTTGCAGTCCTCTGGGGAGTGAATCAGCAGATGGAAGACCTCTCTTTCTTTTCTTTTCTTTTTTTTTTTTTTGTTTTGACAGGCAGAGTGGACAGTGAGAGAGAGAGAGACAGAGAGAAAGGTCTTCCTTTGCCTTTGGTTTACCCTCCAATGGCCGCCACGGCCGGTGCGCTGCAGCTGGTACACCGCGCTGATCCGAAGGCAGGAGCCAGGTGCTTCTCCTGGTCTCCCATGTGGGTGCAGGGCCCAAGCACTTGGGCCATCCTCCACTGCCTTCCTGGGCCACAGCAGAGAGCTGGCCTGGAAGAGGGGCAATTGGGACAGAATCCGGCACCCCGACCGGGACTAGAACCCAGTGTGCCGGTGCCACAAGGTGGAGGATTAGCCTGTTGAGCCACGGTGCTGGCAGACCTCTCTTTCTTTGTCTCTCCCTCTTACTCTGAAACTCTGACCTTCAAATAAATAAATAAATCTCCAAAAAGAAAAGAAAAAGCAACTCAAAGAAGTAATGATATTCCACATTTACTACTAATACTCCAGAGTAAATTGCATTAAATCTTCCTTTCCATACATATATGCAAAACATTTTTCTCTACAAAGTAGAACCATAACACAAATAATATGCCTTTTAACTTGTTTCTATCATTTAACAAAATACATGCAGTTCCTTCAAGTTAATAGTATTCTATATCTAAATTAATACCAACTTGTGATTGTGTCACAATACCCAACACAAAAATCTAACACATTTAAAAATAAGTTATTTTTCCTCAAAATAGTGTCTTCTTTCAACTTTTCACTATTTAGTCAAAAGAACTGAACTCTTCACCAGTCTCTTAGGCAAAACCCTCATTCTACTTGCTTCCTTTCCATTGCCTCTTGTGTCCCAACAGTGAAAATTCTTCTCACCTCACATCTTCGACATCTCATTTATACTCTGTTTTTTCTTCCATTTCTATTGCAGTGTCATAACTCCCAGCCTCTTTGTCCTCATATTTGGATTTTAGGATAATCTCCTATCATCTTTTCCTCCCTATGTTAGGTTATTTAATCTGATTTTCCTCTGCTCAAAATATTTAGTATCTTTCTACTTTTTCCATAGAATTAATATCCATAAATTCCCCCACTGTCCAATTACTTCTTCTCCCTCTATTCCCACTACTCTAGAACTCTAGGTTTTAGAAGCCTGAGGAGCATACAGGAAGAAGGAAGAGAGCAAAGGAAGTACTTGTACTTCCCTGTTGAAGACCTGTCTGGTGTTAGCAGCATTTCAAGATATGAGAAATTTTTTCTAGTCATCTCCCTTCTGCCAACTGCATCTCCATTACCTTCCAGGAAGCACTGGCTGCCCCCAAGCCCATCTCAGCGCTTCTACCACAGAAGAAAAATCTGTGCTGCCTTCTACACTCCACTGTCAGATTTCATGCCCTCAGCAGAGCTGGTTTCAGCCAAAGAGTAGAAAGAAAGGTGGCAGATTGAGCACTGAAGCCACGTAGTGGTTCCTGACTAACAGCAATGCATGCCGACTAGGTATAATTTCAGACAGTAAAAGGCAAGGTGTAAAAACTTTCAGGCAGTGCATTTGGGTTGGAGCTGGGGAGTCAGGAAGGTCCAAGTAGTCTTGGAGTCTTTGTCTTAGAGACTTCTCTAAGGACAGCTATTTCTGGGCATGAGCCATTTTTAAGACCATGGTTGCCCTCTGCTTCTACTCTCTCCACAACTCTGTGTCCCAGTAAGGAGAATGTGTCTAGAGAAGCCTAAAATCCATCAAACTCCACAGGGATCACAGTAAGAATTACATGACAACGTGTTGGCAGCATTTCCCTCACTGACTTTGTGGCTCGTCTCTCTCATTGGCCAAGAGTGACGTTCAGAAGGCCACAAGAAAGAGATTTTAGAAGCTGGCAGAGGGTGGTGATACAGCAGGGTCTTGTCTAGGTGACTGTGAGAGGAAACCTAGGACCTGCCTTGAAACGATTGGCCTTCTCCCTATTCCCACACTGCGGGACTGCAGACGGAACAGGAAAGGGTAAGAATCCCACCCCTCCCCGGGATCCCTCATGTTGTTGTTTGCTTGTTCCTCTTGCCCAATCAGGAGCACGCTGGCTAACAATATCCTCCCAAATCCAAAAGCTGTCAATCTGCTGCTGCTCCTGGTAAATGGGTATTTACACGTATAGTAGACACACAAAACCTTGCATTATTTGCTTCTTCCTGCAGTTGCTATTTTCTTGGCATGCGCCATTTCACCTCCTTGCATGATTTTTAGGCCTTGGCACCCAATGGAGGCAGGAGCCTTCCAAATCTCTCACTTCACGGTTGCCAACAGGAAATATCATGCATCTTTCCGGTGCACTAATTGACCCGGTGATGCCAAGGTGTGCTGCCGCATTTCCTATTGAAGATAATGCACTCTTGAGGAAAGACTTTCCACACCGAGTTGGCACAGGCCTGATTTTGTGTTTCTTGGTGCAGAAAGAGCTATCAAATCATCTTAAGCCTGAGTCAGTTATTTGAGTTATTTACCTACATTTCTCTGCAGGTATTTGTTTGATGAGAAATTCTCTTTGGTTTCACAAACAGGAGATGTAAATTTATTTCCAAAAGAAAATTTGTGGGACAAGAGGGAATTTAGCTTAGCAGTGAGTTACACACACACATACCTCATATACATGCAATATGACAAATATGTATCAATACACATATATACTTATTTATCTCAATGGTGGAAGCTTTACTTTTATGAACCTAATAAAATGTATTTCCATTATACATAACCTAAATTAGGGTATAACGTCCTTGGTTTACATACAACACGGTCATTGGTAAATAGTGGGATAATGAACTGACATTCTATATAATGTATTAAAAACAGAGGTGTTCCCTAACCACTGAGATATGAGAAATAAAATCTAAAAAAAGAACCTAGTAAATGATACCATTTTGAGACTGAAAGTAAAGAGCCATATCACAATTGGGGATCATTTTTTAAACACTGAAGTTAATCAGATACTCAAGCTAATACTGAAATTAAAAGCAAAAAGAAGAATTTAAAAAAGATTTTAAGTTACCAAGTTCTATTCTACCTCAATGAGACTAATTATCTATTAATTATCATCATGTAATGCGTAAAGATGATTTAGTTAATAATGAACTGAATATATGATGATGGTCCCATAAGATGATAATGGAGCTGAAAAACTGCCATGACAATGTAGCTATCTCAGCATCATGGCAGAATACATTGCTCATGTGTTTGTGGTGATGCTGGTGTAGACACACTTACAGAGCTGCCAATGTAGTACACAAATTATGTATCATACATAGCATTTGATGATGATAAATATGTGACTGGTTTATGTATCCACTGTACTGTAGTCCTTCTACTTAAATTTTTGAAAGTTAACTGTAAAACGGCAGGAGGCAGGTACTTCAGGAAGGACTCCATAATAGGACATTATTATCATGGGCGATGACAACTCCATGGGTATGCCCCTGATGATCTTCCAGTGGGGCAAGATGTGAGGGGGGAAGACAGTGATATTGGTGATCCTCACTCTGTATAGGCTAGCTTAAAGATGTGTGCTTGTATCTTAGTTTTAAAGGAAAATGTTTAAATAAAAAATTTTTAAAAAGTAAGTGGGCCATACACTATAGTTTAGATGTGTAGTAGGCAATATGGCTATGTGATCCAGGTTTGTCTAAGTACACTCTCTCATGTTTGCACAGTGACAACATGGCCTAACAATGCATTTCTCATAACATGTCCCTGTTGCAAAGCGATGCTTGACTGCACATAAAATTTCTAAGATGAAAGTGCTGCTCCTAAACTGTAGTTATTAACTTTCATTTGTGAACTTTATTTGAATATACTATTTGTCAGGGAATAAGAGCAGTAATTTTAGTACCCATTTCCATTAATATCTATCATTCCATTCTAAACTCAGTTTGGGGAAAAAAATTAGTACAGAAATGACAAGAACTTACCATATGCGCACTACCAATCATATTCTAAAAATTCAGAGATAAAGTCATTGTTACAGTTGAAAAAACACCATGTAGAAAGAAATAAGAGGATTTAAGACCAAGACATAATTGTTAATATCTGAAAAACACCAACACAAACACTTTTAGAAATTTTACGTCTGAATATTGCTAACAACTTGTATACCTGTGTTATCACTGCACTTGCTACTTTACCCCAATTTCTTATCTCACTCATTTTGAGGATGAAAAGAAATGGCCTAACTTCTGGTTCACTGCTACTCATTCTTCCCTTTTGCTACCTGGAGGTGGTGATCAGGAATGTTGTGATGTTTGAGCACATTCCTAAGAAGCACAGGGCCGGAAACAAGGGGAGAGGGTCTTGGCATGTGTTTCGCTGATGGATTTGAGCTTACTCACCCTTGGGGAGAAGGATGTTAATGATTCAGGGTGCTTGGCTCATCTAACCTTTACCCATGTGGAAACTAAAATCTTTATTACATCCTCCAGCCCCTCAGAAAGCAATCAGAAAGGAAAGGAGTAACATAAATGTTTGATTTCACTTATCATGGTTCAAAAGATTCTAGTTTGGGGCTGGCATAGTGCAGTGGGTAAAGGCACTGCCTGATATGGTGGCATCTCATATGGGCACCAGTTTGTGTCCCAGCTGCTCCACTTCTGATCCAGCTTCCTGCTAATGGCCTAGGAAAAGCAGCAGAAGATGGCTCAAGTGCTTGGGACCTTGCCACCTACATGGGAGACCCAGATGAAGCTCTTGGCTTCAGCCTGGTACAGTGCTGGCCTTTTGGCCATCTGGGCAGTGAACCAGCATAAGAAAGATCACTCTCTGTCTTTCTCTCTCACTTTCAAAACAAATAAATAAATCTTTAAACAAAAACACAAACTCTTCTGGCTCTCAGGTACTTTCACAATTTATCTTAAACCTCCCTGTGTAGTTAGGGACTAAACCTTCCAGAGATAGGTACAAAGTTTTTCCTTAAAATAGTCCATGAAAGAGATTAATTTTTAAAAACCTTACCACTCTGTGTATTTTATCTCACTTAATTAGAGTTCTTGCTTTTTTAAAAATAGAATAAATAGATTCACAAAGAAAGAGAGCTTAAAATACAATCTGTTGCTATAAATAGTTCATCTTTAGCTAATGAATGAACTAAGCTTGGAACATACACTACAAGGCTCATGAACACGATGACTGGACCTCACTCTTGGAAGCACAGTCTTGTGGGTGAAACATTCCCACAGCTGGAATTCATGAAATGTGTGTCATTTGTCCAAACTATTCAGTTCAAGAAACTCTAGAGCTAAAGGAGAAAGGAAGTAATAACCCCTGATAGAAATCCCCACAGGTACGAATGGTAACACTGAACATTCCAGAATTTTTGCCAGAATCTTACCTTCTCAAACGATTTTTAAAGATGTGCCACATGAACATAAGTTGCTGCATGGACATTTGTAACAGCATTACATTTCTCTGCCGTGGGACATAAGGATAGATCAAATGGAAATTAGTTCTCTTGTTATTGGGTTATTTTTCTATATTCATTTGTTGTGAAGTCGAAAGAACTTGACATTTTGACAGGGAAAAATTATTTCCCATAAAGTACAGCCAGATGACAAAAAATTGCATGTAAAATTGTTTTCCCAGTTCTCATGTTTGCTATTTTACGATACCTCAACTAGAAAAATTTACAATCATATGGCATGCCCATGAAAACAGAGATGAGCCAATTAACTGGAAGCTCCTTTTATCACTGGGAGAGGAAAAACTTGCAGATTGTTATCTTCATTTTTTAAAATTTATTTTTATGAGAGGCAGAGTTACAGACAGAGAGAGGGAGAGACAGAGAGAGATGTCTTCCACTCCCTGGTTCACTCCCCAAATAGCTGCAATGGCTGGAACTGGGTGGATCCGAAGCCAGGAACCAGGGTCTTCCTCCAGGTCTCCCACGTGGATGCAGGTGCCCAAGCACTTGGACCATTTTGTACTGCTTTCCTAGACCATAAGCAGAAAGTTGGATTGGAAGAGGAGCAGCTGGGACACGAACCAGTGCCCATGTGGGATGCTAGCGCTGCGGGCGGATGCTTAACTACTCCATCACAGCACTGGCCCCACAGAATGTTATTGTGTAATGACTTGGAATATTATTTAGAAAGAATGTGGAGTCAGAATTCAACTGATCAAAATCTATCCACCATATAGTTTCAAATGCCAGAAGAAAACAAAACTATTAAAGTAACCGTATCTCGCAGTCATCTTAAAACATATTGAAACAAAGTAGGCAAAAATTGAGAATAGTAGGTACCCCCAGTGTCTTCAATTAAAATACACATAGTAAGCTATGAATAATATTCAGAAAATGGGTAATGAGCCAATAGTACATTTTAATGCAAATTTGAGTAATAGATCTCCTGTGTTTAACAAAATAATGTGCTGAGTGAAGGCAAAAATAGCTTCCACCAGTTCACATCAAGGACTGGAAATATTGCTAGGACAAGCTGGCCAAATCAGCTTCAGTGTTCAATAAGTCTTTCTGAAAAAGGAAACAGGAAGTCAAACGTTCCATTCTTAATTGTGCTTCACTGAACTCCTGTGCCCAGATTCCCCACCTGACACAGTTAGAAACTTGGAGTCTTGTCTTTATTTTTCAATGCCACTGGCTCCTGAACAAGTTCACGTGAAGATTTTTTATTTTAATATAAGAAAAGTGAAAGAGAGAGAATCTGAAAGCTAAGAAGACGATCGAATGACAGAAGAAAAGTCATAAACCTAGGTAAATTGGAAAGAAAAGGAAAAACATGGAAAGTCAAGGTGGGAGACATTTTAACAATTTACCAATTATTACATTTATTTATAAACTATTAAGAACTCTTTATAAAAAATCATTTGGGTAGCACAGTTCTAGGCTTTCCCTATCTTCTGTAGTGGAATGAAACCTCCCTCTGGTGTTAAATCATTTGGAGTTGAATTCACACCGTGTCACTTTCTAGCTTCTCTGCATTACGAAGATTCTTTTGGACCCATGTTTCTTTACCTGAATCTGTTTTATGGATATGTCTAACAGATGTTGCTAGGAAGGACAGTGTAAGCACTGAATGTGAAAACAGAGCACAGAACCTGGCACCCCCAAAGGCTCCATAACCTCTTTATTTCCAAGGCCTGCTTCTCTCTCTGTTAAGCCCCAGGCCTTCCCCGAAGATGTGGAGACTAAAAGGCTGAAATCATTTGCCCCAACTGCCACCTGGTGGCCCCACAAAATAGTTTCAGAATTCCTGGGCAGAGCAGGGGTAGGAGACCAGAGGAGACTGCTGGGTGGGACACTATATTGCCGTGACAAGGTACATTTCCCTTCCTAAGCAGAAAGGTGCTGAGAAGCTGCTGGCCAGGGGAGGCATTGCGATGTGGGGAAAAACATCTACATGTGTAGGTTCAGTCTGCCGTGTCCTAAATGCCTTGTCCACTTGCTGACAGAAGCTCTTGGCTGAGCTAACAGTTCCCGGGAGGTTTTGCATTTCACAGGATGAAAACACTTCATGGTGGAAGTCATGTCCAATGCCCCTGTGACCGCTGGCTCCCAAGGTAAGATTAAATTCTAAATACTGCTCCTCAAACCTGGTAGAATCTCCATGGTTTCTGACTGTTTTAGAAATATACAGTACCTTATGTTAACACAACACATACAGCTTTAAAAGATACACTTGTTTGATCTTTATCATGACTCAGAATTATCAGAGCTTATTTGTGAGTTTAACACAATATCTGGCACATTTTACATGTCTGATTATATATATGTATATATGAGATTAAATTCATTCATTCCCATTTAATGACTAAAGCTCAGACAGGTTTAGAATAGTGTCGAGGCAACTAGCAAATGCTGGTGTCGGACCTACTGCTTTGACCCCAGAGCACGATCCTTCCATTGAGCTGCACTAGCCTCGTCTTGCTGTGAGATTTCTTTAACCATTACAGTGATCTTTTGGGGACAGAGCGCACCAGCAGACTTCATGATGACCTGCATCAGCTGTGTTTTAATTACACAGTCCTTGGGTGTGTGATCTCTCACGTACAATGCCAGTTGGTTTAGGGAAGGCACCGCATATGTCTAATGCACACAGGATTGTAGCATCTGTAATTTGAACTGGGAAAGTAGATTTAAGAAGCCTCCCATGGGAAGAGCATTATACTCTCAGAGAGTTGTAGGTCAAGAGGCATTAATTTAGAAGAGGAGGAAATCTTCGGCGTGTAGTGAGCGAGGTTCCTGCGTCCAGTCTTTGAGGGCCTCAGCTCACACAGGCTGTGTCGTCAGGAGGACAGAACCATGCGGCAGGACACATTCTGCTTCCTACGGTCAGGAGATGGGCCGAATCTGCACCTAGTTTGCATCGTTCAGCCATTCGGTGATGACGATCCTATCATATCGAGATGACTTCAGACATATGAAAAAGCCTAGAATCGTGTGGGCAGGCCTTTCATCAGTTCTCTTTCAGGCCGTGTTTGCATTATTTTTCTTTTCTCTCATTTTATAACACCACCTCAAAGAATTCTAACTTACAAGATACCTGGGTGAACTTTTTTTCAACTCTCATTTTGCAGCCACAAGCTGGTCACAGAGGCCAGAGCCCCTGCTTAGCCGGGAGACAAACTACTGATCAGGAGCAAAGTAGGCAGAAATTCTCATCCCCGCGTTTCCCGAGCCGCAAGTTTTTTCACAGCAGCATCTTCTCTCTCTCTCTCTTTTCTGCTTCTGTTCATTTCTCCCTTTATGCATCCCATCCTCTTAGAAGAAGCTGTTGCTTATTTTTTTCTGTGGCTGTAGTTGGTTTATACCAATAATTTTCTACTACTCGCCTCCCTCCCCTCCTCAGAATTCAGCAGTTTTTGTTTTGTTTTGTTTTGTTTTGTTTTGTTTTTTTTCTCCCTCCCAAGGTTTCCTTTGGGCCTAACGCTTCTATGATGTGCAGTCACTAGAGGGCAACACGACCACATTCAGTTGATGAGGACAAGGCCAGATTGTATGGAAGCACTGCTTGGGAGGTGTAAAACATGCATGCAATGAGTCAGATGCAGGGCTCACTATTTACAAAAGGATGCTCATTTATATTGGCCCCTTTCACCTTACCAAGATCTGCTGAGGATGGTCAAGTATTACTGCCTCTGATTTCAGCAGAAGCAGCAAGCATTCACAGAGGTTAAGTGACTCACCCAAGGTCACAGGAACAGCAAATTACATCCTCCCAGGGAATAGAAAGTTCTACCATAAAACTTCAAGAAGTAGGATTCTATTACTCCAAGATCTAAACCTAATCATGGCCAAGTATATCTTTCTAATGCAATCAAACAGGCTCCTGAAGTTATTTCATGCTGTGCAAATACAAAGTACCAGTTACACAGAAATTTCCAGTTAGAGGGAAGTTGTTTCTCATTTTAATGAAATGAACTTATTTAAACACGTTAGAAATTCATATAATGAGCCCAGTAATCAGAAATTTGATTACTTTTCCTGAAACTGTCAGTGTTCTCTAGTTATTCTTATTGTTTCTTCCATATGATTTCTTTGGTACAACAAATGCATACTATCTTGTCCGATTTTCTCCTATCTGATATTTTAAGTAAAGAAAAACAGATAACAATGTGGTTTCCTATTATAAAAAGTCTGATCTATGAGAGAATGCCACTCTTTTCTTCTCTCTGTGATTGACTGAATACCGTGCATGCAGGCTGTTTCCAGATCAGGGACTTTGCGTATTTGCTTGGTGTTGTCACTGGCAAAACATATTTATAACAGGCAAGACTGTGAAGCTGTGTTTCAGCTAGCCACTTTCTTGTGGAGGAGATACCACTGTTGTATCTCCTCACTGTTCACAGAGCAGGTCCCTTTATGGGTTGACACCTGGTACTGTTAGGTAGGTAGTCAGTTATGAGCTTATGTGTGTGTAACAGGCCTAAAGAGAAGACATCTATGTCCAGCATATGCATCTGCATCTCAAAGTCATCCCCATAATGTTTCAGGGGCAGCCTGGCCCTCGCATCCTGCCCTGCCCCCTTCTGCCTTCCACAATCTCCCAGGTGCAGCCTAGTATCTGCATCTCAAACACCCTGCTCCCTTCCTCCAGTCTGATAACATTTGCATCCATAAAGTCCTTTGTTTCAGACCTTCAAGAGAAGTTTTTCTATTTACATCCAAAAAGCTCTTTGTTCCAAGAGGAGCAGAGGTGGGGAAGCCAGACCCATCTCCTTAAAAACCCCCAGCCTCAACTGGACTGTGCGCTCAGCTCTCTGCATCTTTGCTGAGCCGCCCGCCTGGCCTGGCCAGGTGTACTCTCCACTCACCCATGCAGCCCCGCTCTCCCCCAGTCTGAGCGACTGGGCACTCTCTCTCAGGTCCTGTCTGGAGAGGTTCCCATCCGTTTTTATGGATGTCCCTACCCTAATAAACTTTGCTACTTTTACCTCCCACTACTCTCTGTCTCACGCCTGAATTCTTTCTTGCGCGAAGACAAGAACCCTGCAATTTCTCCAGTAACAGTACTTGGTGATGCAGTTGGAAATCCTGTTTCCAAGGAGTCCGAAGATTTGAGAGCTACGTGTGATGGCTGCAGTGATGGTGGAAGAAGACAGAATGAAATAACAGTGTTATAGCTATGGGTGCCTAAAGGTTTGAAAAGACAAAAGCTGTGTGTGGGCTTTGAAAGGCTTGCCCTTGATTTGGCTTGTGGAGATAGCAGAGGGAGAAAAGTCTACGGCTGGTCACCATTTCTTTTCCCTTTCTGTTTTAAGAGATCCACTATTTCAAAGATATATTTCAAATGATACCAATACCAGCTGTATAATAAAAAATTAATGACGGGGCCGGCGCCGTGGCTCAACAGGCTAATCCTCCGCCTTGCGGCGCTGGCACACCGGGTTCTAGTTCCGGTCAGGGCACCGGATTCTGTCCCGGTTGCCCCTCTTCCAGGCCAGCTCTCTGCTGTGGTCAGGGAGTGCAGTGGAGGATGGCCCAAGTGCTTGGGCCCTGCACCCCATGGGAGACCAGGAGAAGCACCTGGCTCCTGCCTTCGGATCAGCGTGATACACCGGCCACAGCAGCCATTGGAGGGTGAACCAACAGCAAAGGAAGACCTTTCTCTCTGTCTCTCTTTCTCACTGACCACTCTGCCTGTCAAAAAAAAATCAGGAAAGTAAATTCAAAAAGCTTTGTGAGAGCTTACTCATATTCATCTTTATTTTTATCTTTTCTAAAGTCTAGCTGCACATAGAGCTAGTACTGTACAATAATGTGAGACCAAATAGTATTAAATTTTATTTTTTTGGAGACTCTTGGGTATATATACCATTCAAAAGATGTATACACTTAACGTGTATCTTCTTATTTGTGTCCTGGAAACAGTGTTTGTGTGTGTGTGTGTGTGTGTGTGTCCCAGTCCCTAGGGACACATCAGCTTAACTATGAAAGGAATGCTTAGTGAATTCTGAAAAAGGGCAAGTGTTTTGGTAACAAAGATTTCAATAACAGAAAGAGAAAGAATTGTAAATGTGAGAATGTAGCCCTAAAACTTAAGCAAAACACTAACCATGGTGAAGAAGATAAAAACATGAAAGTGTATGTTCAAGTTCTTTTTCCTTTTTAAACCAGCTTTTCAAAAATAATATAACTTTCTTCTAACAAGGTTAACACCATAGGGATTCATGGGCTCCACATTTAGTCTATAACATCAACAGCAAAATGATGACTATCCAATCAATACACACTGTAATTACACCCTCCTATTTTTCTTAGAGAAAACAAAAAGATTAATTTATTCCCTAAGAATTTACAATGTTACAGCAACTTGCAGCCTGAAAATATGACAACAAAGCAGTAGTTACCTAGAGTCCTTGAATAAGGGCTAAAATCTCCAAGAGTATCCATCGCTGTTGATTTGCCACACCCCAGCATTATTAGCATTATTTTGTTATTTTAATGTCTTGCTAAGATTCTGAACTCCTGAACTAAATCGAACCTAGAAGCAACGCCGAGCTCCAAAGGCAGCCCTTTGTTCATATCTTAGAGGGGAAAGGAAGCAGGTCCCAATTCCCTACTGTGCATCAAAACGGAAAACCTTATTTCATCCTCCCCCCCATGGATGACAGAATGCTGGGAGTGCACATTGCAGTGCCGTAGATCCCCGTGTAACCACAGCTCATCTACCCCAGTGTTCAGCTGAAGCAACATACAACGAACACTACATAGATACGAAATATTCATTACCTTTAGTGTTCTAAGTAGCTATAAAAATCATCTTTTTTTTTTTTTCGTGCATCCATGGAGTGGAGGTGAAAACTCCAAAGGAGAATTGACTGCTGCGCTAGCACTCTTTTACAGATAAATCACCTTTTTTCATTCTTTGTTTTTTAAAAACAAAAAACCACGCAATTTTGTAATCTGTGAGGAACTGTGCTTTGTGGATTGCGATGAATTGCACATTCCCTGGGTAATGCTTCCTAAGTTAAAAGTCCTAGGTTTCCAGCAGCATCCAGACGCGACCATGATTGGCTCCACTCGAGGGACGCAGGTCCTGGGATTCCCTCCCAGCCCGCATCAGTGACATCACGGGCGAGCTCCTCGGCTGCAGGGCTGGAGCGGGGAGGCCGCCGCGCCGGGAGGGGCGCAGCTGGGGGTTTCCAGGGACACACTGCGGCAGACGCCCTGCCTCCCTGAGCCACAGTGACACTTCTGCAGCACGGCTGGAGCGAGGGTATTTTTGGAAAATCTCTGCTCTCTTAGGTCCGGCTAATTCTGACACATTTTTTTTCCTCCCCTTTTCTTTCCACCAGCATGTTTAGTCCTCCCCAAGTTATGGTATTTCTGGAAATAAGCTTTTTTTCTGTTTTCATTGCTGATCAGAGTGATCTCAAGCTACTAACGAGAGTTAAACCTATCTGCACCCCGGTTTTCTAATTCACTGTTCCTCACCCATCAGCCCCCACCAGCTACATTACGCAGGCTGTCAAGGTGGCCGCAGAATACAAGGGCAAATGTTGCTAAGGTAACAGGATGGAAAACCTGTCTGCAGCAGCCAACGCTTTATAACCTGGGGTTTCCCTCATTTGCATTTAAAGTCTCCTGAGCTATAAAATTGCCTCCCAGCATGCCAAGTCCTTGCTGCTAAAATAGGAGGGAAATTTTTTTAAAAAATAATAATAATTGTCACCTGGAAGTCATTGAGCAACTTGTACTGCTGTGAGGTGGAATAAGTGCAGGCAAAATATCAGATGCTAATTTTCCACCGTGCTGATGGAACACTGTACCACCCCCACTGTCTCATCTTAAAGCTGTGAGGAATTCCCTCTTCTTTTTTCTTCCAGAATTGCCCTTCACAGCATTCTCCAAGGTTAAACCTAGTGTCTCTCCTCTTTCTTGGTGACCTAGGAATGCTTCATTGCACATTCACAACAAAGGATATCAAGAGAGGTTGGTGACAAAGCTCAGGTTTGAAGCAAGTGGAAAAATCCCTTAGGCTAAGCGAAATGCAGGCATGTTGATATTACTAAAGAATTAAACAAACAGGATTTGAGAGATGCCTTTAACTATGAGAAATGCCTTTAACAAAACAACTTCATAAGATCTGATCCTTGCATTCAACACAACCCCAATGTAATTTTAAGAACGAGCTACAGTAACCAAGCAGCAGAAACTGCACTTTGCTCATTTTTTAAAAAAACAAAAAGGATTGCATCAGAATATTTTCAGATGAAATATATGAAGCACTTGCCAGCGTTTCACCCCCATCATACGGGGCTCCTGGATGTTGATGAACAGAGCAGTAAAAGAGATGCTTATAACCCAAAAAGGCAGATTCAAAAATGGCTTTTTTTTTAAATACATACATTTTTATTAAAAGTAAAGAATGTCCTTTAACACATGTCCTTTAACACATGCCCTTAAACTTGAAGACTATTTGTGTGCTTTTCAATCTATGTGTACACATAGATCAAAAATGGCTTTTAACAATTATAAGAACTGAACGCTGGGTGATACGTGATTGACAGGTGAAGAGAAGCACAGAAATGATGGTGCTTTTGGCAATAGGGCATGAGATTCTGAGTGGAGCGTTTCAATAGATTTTGGCATGGCTTTGTTAAAAGAGTTCTGTATGCCTAAAGCCCGAATGTAGACTTCTTTATTTATCTTCCAAAGCTCTACAAAACCCCATCATGAAGAGGAGCTGTGAGATGAGAGCTGTTTTAGGTACCAGGGATGACATTGACTTTCACCTGGGTAACATCTGTGACATCCGTTTGTTATGATGGACTCGGTTGTGAATCCCAAAATCAACAGGAGTGTAAACACAACTAGAATTCATGACTTCTAGAAGATCAATCAGATTTTAATAGATTTTCAATAACATATTTCTGAATCATTTAAGCTGTGAAAGCTGCCTCGTTATCACACAGTTTAAAACTACCTGGTGCAGGGTCTGGCCAAAATTATCCACTCATTAAACATCTGGTTCTGAATCTGTCGTGACCAGGCGTGCTGACGTGAACTTCTCATACGAGTTAAGACCCTGGACACCAACAAAAGTCCTGCCCTTCCTCTCTGGAGCACAGGATGGTTCCTGATTCTGTACCAAAAGAGGATCAGCTGTACTTGGCATCCTTTAACCCCCAAACACTGTCAAAGGCAGGCCTTAAATAGTCTGCTTCTGCGTAGACACAATAAGGACGTGACTCAGAAAGTTAGCGTTTGGAAGGACCACAGAAATCATCTGATTTGGCAGCTGCTTCTTACAGATGAGGATACTGCATTCCAGAGCAGGGAAGCATCTGCTTCTCGGAGGCTCAGCAGACACCCACTCCTGAACTTCATTTCTCAACGACTGCACAGAAGCAAGAGCAGCTTCTACAAACTCGGGCACCTGGGACTCCTTGTAGTCCCTCTGCCTGAGCTGTGACTCAGAGTGGTGACCCAAAGTCAGCGTCACCACGTCGAGTTTGTCCTGGGGAAGCTTCCTGATCTGAGCATGGTCCAATAGCAAGAGTGACGGACAGATCCTTGGAGCAGTGCAGGCCCAACTTAACTTCTGGTGTCAGGGGTACAGCTCTCCAATCACGTCCAGTCCCCATCACTTCTGACTGTGTTCTACCTGACTCAGTTCCATGGTCACATATCTGCATGGGGTCCCAAATGCTGAACTAGAATCAGATTCCCTGGTCTGAATATCTCTACTCTTGCTCAAGAACTTACACTAATGCCTGTGGCTTCAGAACGCTATTGATAACTGTTCAAACATGGTTAACAAGTAGGTGCTAAGGTATACAGGAAAGACTGGAGTTCTAACTTCATTCACAGGTTTTGCTAAAATAAGCCATGGTACCATCATCTGCAAATACCCCTCATTTTATCAGTGATGGCTGGGGAGGGAGATGAGCAGGGACCATAGTTTATGTAACTGTATTTGTCTGGAACTTACGTGAGAACCTGATACATACTAGGGATACCCTGCCTAGAATAAAAAATTCATGAGGTCAGTAACTACTGTCTCTTTTGTCCAGCAGTGTATCCCAGATAGCTAAAATGTTCCCTGATACATTCTAGGGACACAGTCAATATTTTTTTGAAATTTTAAATTGAATTTTAAAAAGAATGAGTAAATTGGATATAGGAACATTTTTGGCAAAGGAGTATTCTTCATTGTGGATGATGACTCCTTCCCTTTTCCCTTATTTTCTCCCTGCTGGTGATTTCATAACGGCTAAGCTTTTTCATGTACTGTGTGTGTTTTAAAAAGAAGAGTATTATAGTCCAGAAAAGGTTAGGTGTTACAACAACTCAATCCTACAGTAGATTACAAAGAAAATGATTTCTTATGGTACTAAGTAAAGTCTTCCAAGGGAGGTTGGAAATAACCAGCTCCAGCTCATGCTTTTGAACATCTGGTGGGCATTCTATTAGGTGTGGGCAGTCACAAGTGCCCCTCTTTAGTGGGGCACTGCAATATTATGGGAGCTTTTCTCAGACCAGTTCAGTCAGAATCTCTGGGCTGCCCTGGCTTTAATAAGTACTCCCAAATTTTTTTTAAAAAGATTTATTTACTTAGAAAGAGAGAGAGAAGGACAAAGAGAAAGAGTAATCTTTCATCCACTGATTCATTCTCCAGATGGCTGCTAGGCCAAAGCCAGCAGCCAGGAGCTTCTTCTGGGTCTCCTATGTGGGTGGCAGGGGCTGAAGTACCTAGGCCATCTTCCACTGCTTTTCCTAGAACATTAACACAGAGCTGGATCAGAAGTGGGGCAGCCAGGACACGAACCGGTGTCCTTATGGGATGCCAGCATCACAGGCAGCGGCTTTACCCATTATGAAACAACATGTGACCACCAAATAGTTTAAATGAGGAACTAAAGTTCAGAACTGCAGCCTTAAAGACAAATGATAACCTAGTTTAGGAAGGTGATCATTTTCATCAGGCAGACTCCAACTAGTAGAATTTGCATCGTAAACTGGATATATTAGTTAAGTTCTCCAAAGAAACTGAACCAATTCTATTATTTGTTATCCTATAATAATAATAGTAATAATAATGTAACTATAATAATAGTAAATAAATAGTAAGAATAATAATTTAACTATAACATCTATTATACCATACGTATTTATTATGTAATATAAAACACTCTGCAGGGGGCCAGCACCATGGCACAGTAGGTTAATCCTCTGCCTGTGGCACCAGCATCCCATATGGGCGCCGGTTCTAGTCCCAGCTGTTCCTCTTCCAGGCCAGCTCTCTGCTGTGGCCCGGGAGTGCAGTGGAGGATGGCCCAAGTGCTTGGGTCCCTGCACCCGCATGGGAGACCGAGAGGAAGCACCTGGCTCCTGCCTTCAGATCGGCGCAGTTCCAGCCATTGCGGCCATTTGGGGAATGAACCAGCGGACAGAAGACCTTTCTCTCTGACTCTCCCTCTCACTGTCTGTAACTCTAGCTCTCAAATAAATAAATAAAAATCTTAAAAAAAAAAACCCACTCTGCTAGTATTTTCTACAATGTGCTTAGGACACCGTCATTTGAACAAAGTCAAAGGTTTATTTCTGCTAGGATTCCTTAGTGCCTCTGATGGCATAATGTATGTAATGTATCACTACAGACTAAATATAGATTCAGTAGATTCAGACTTTGTCCCTTACTACTGGATGACCTGTAAAGTTGCTTACCCTCTCCAAGTCAGTTTCCTCATGTGCAAAAACCCAGTACAAGTGTGTGAAGATGTAGTGAGATGAGGTGTGTAAAGCATGGAGTGTGGTGTTGGGCACACAGCATATACTCAGAAGTGTCAACAGTCAAGTGTGGATTTCTCTAACTTTCTCAGGATGGCCACAGTGGTAATAATGTGTAGAATCAGTCCAATTTACACTGAAAATGGGTGACTGTCTCTCATGGTAATAGTTATAAGCAAGAGGAGCCATGGGGCCAGCGCTGTGGCGCAATGGGTTAACTCCCTGGCCTGAAGTGCTGGTATCCCATATGGGCACCAGAAAGAGACCCAGCCGCTCAACTTCCAATCCAGCTCTCTGCTAAGGCCTGGGAAAGCAGTGGAAGATGGCCCAAGTCCTTGGGCCCCTGCACCCGCATGGATCAGCACAGCTCCGGCCGTTGTGGCCAATTAGGGAGTGAATCATTAGATGAAAGACCTCTCTCTTTCTCTATGCCTCTCCTTTCTCTGTGTAACTCTGACTTTCAAATAAATAAATAAATCTTTAAAACAAAAGGGGATCCGTGCTCCATTCAATGCCTCCTGAACTTTCAATGACCACATAACTATTTCTGCTCAGTTTTATAAAATCAGTATTCTGGAGAAGAGATAAGTGAGATGCTAGCTTATACAAAGAGAATATAATTTCTTTCCAATGTTAGCCCAGTTAACTATGGATTTCAGTAAACAATACACATTGTAGTATAAGTAAACATAAGATATAATTATGCTAAAATGATGTGTTATTTCTTTAAATTCCAATTTGGCTGGGTGTCCTCTATTTTATCACACAATCCTATCTTAAGGGAAAACTTCAAGTTCATTTAAAATATCTACCAAAGAGACCTGAAGGTAGGGAAAGGGAGTGGGCAATTGACCAAGTCAAAATATCCCAAAACTCATAATTTCCATAGCACTTTCCCCATTTTGCTTTCATTTGCATATAGCATTTTAGTTATTTCCCCCATTGGGTTGTTAGTTACAAGAGTAGTACTTACTTTATTTCCTTCTTAGTGTTTGGAGAATAAGAAACCTCCAGCAGGCTCCTGTTTTTGAATTAAGTTCAACCATTGCTTTTCTGATTTTTATTTTTAAAAAAGTTCTTTATAGAAAATTTGAAGAAATACATAAAAGGAAAAAGAACTCTTTGTAATGCTAATATCCAAAAAAAGTAATGTTAATATTTGTGTAACTTACCAGCTAAATGAGAATTAAATAGTTTTTTACAGCATGATTTTAATGGATATATAATATCTATTTAATCACCATTGTTTCCAATATCGCTCTGTTGAAAATTATGATATAAACACGCTGAAAGATAAATCTTTGCAGAAGTGTGCCACCTTTAAATATGCCACTTTGACACAAGGGTTATTGGGAGGTGAAGGTAATTGAAAAGAAAGAACAGATACAAGGAAAGCTTTCTGCCTATATTTGCCTAAAAGCTAGGGGCTGTTGTTTAGACACAGCAGGTTGAGCTGCTGCCTATGACATCAGCATCCCATATCAGAGTGCCTCCTTAAGTCCTGGCTGATCTGCTTCCGATCTAGCTCCCTGCTATACACCTGGGAAAGCACTGGAGGATTTCCTGAGTACTTAGGTCTCTGCCACCCATGTGGAAGACCCAAGTGGAGTTCCTGGCTCCTGACTTCAGCCTGGCCCAGTTCTGGCTATTGCAATCATTTGGGGATGGAAGATCTCTCTCTCTCTCTGACACTCTACCTTATGAATGAATGAATCTTTAAAAAAGGAAAAAAAGTAGAGCCAGAATGTAAATTTACAAAGATATCTATTCTTCCCTATTAAAAGGGACAAAATTTAATCCTTAGGAGATACCTTAGATCCTTATCAGCCTTATGTAGCTGGTACTAGAGAAATCTACATAAATTTCCCGAACCAGTCTTTATCTACCGTAAGTTCCCCATATAGTTTCCCTCCTACAATTTCAACCTTTGAAACTCAAAGCCCTTTCTCTTTGCCTTGTCACTCCTTAAAAATGTACTGTTCCTCTCTAAGATGCTATAGAAACCCAATCTCTACCCAGCCCTTTGCATCACTACCCACTTCCTAGGACACCCATGTACAAGTCCAATGTGCATGCTAACTTCTGTTTTTCTCCTGTTAATACACTGTGTGTCAGTCCAATTTACAGGATACTTCATAGAGAATCTAGGAGGGCAGCAGGGAAAAAATTTTTCCTCCCTTATCATTTCAAACTCCTTAATTGAAGTACTTAAAAATCAAGAGTGTCATTCTACCCAAGGACAGATTTTCTTTGGCGTACCAATGAGATCCAAATTGCCTTATGAATAGACAGAAAAAAAAAAAAAAAACACTGAATAGACAGTCACCATAAAAGAAACTGTAAGTCAGACTATGATCTAGTCCTGTGTCCCATCGCACATAATCATATGTAATTCCCTTGAACACTCAAGAACAGATAACAACTCCAATAATCAAATTATTCCAGAGTTTAGAATCTGAAGCTCTCAATTCGTTTTACCTGTCCAAAACTGCCCTGATACCAGCCACTGCACAATATAAATTTAAATAATCTCCAACATGATTGTAGAATTTATTAAAGCAAAATTAGTAAATCATATTAACCATGTATTTATAAAGAATAAAACAAAAACCAAGAGTTGTTTTTTTTTTTAATTTCAAGAATAAGTTCGTTACAGGCAGGCATGTAACCCAGAAATTAAGATGATATTTAAGATGTTCACATCCCACATTGGAGTAAGGGGGTTCAATTCCCAGCTCTGGCTCCTGATATCAGTTTCTTGTTAATGTGGACTCTGAGAAGCCATAGTGATGGATCCAGTAATTCGGTTCCCATCACCCATGTGGGGGATCTGGATTGAGTTCCTGGCTCCCAGCTTTATGAAGTCTAGGGGACACTGAAGGCATCTAGGATATAAATGAGGATGGGGGGCCAGCGCCGCGGCTCACTAGGCTAATCCTCTGCCTTGCGGCGCTGGCACACCGGGTTCTAGTCCCGGTCAGGGCACCGGATTCTGTCCCGGTTGCCCCTCTTCCAGGCCAGCTCTCTGCTGTGGCCAGGGAGTGCAGTGGAGGATGGCCCAAGTGCTTGGGCCCTGCACCCCATGGGAGACCAGGAGAAGCACCTGGCTCCTGGCTCCAGATCAGCGCGGTGCGCCGGCCATTGGAGGGTGAACCAACGGCAAAAGGAAGACCTTTCTCTCTGTCTCTCTCTCACTGTCCACTCTGCCTGTCAAAAAAATAAAATAAAATAAATGAGGATGGGAATACTTGCTCTCTATTTGTTTCTCTATCTCCCTCTTGGTCCCTCTGCCTCTCAAATTAAAAAAAAAAAAAATGCTTTTCAGAGAACAAGTTGATTCCAACTAGGAACTCAATTTACATTTTATATCTTTAACAGAATAAAACTAGTCCTGATAACAATCCTTAGTGATGAGTTAAATAAAACCCATTCCATATAATAAAGCATAGCTAAAGGAAGCCTATGGCAAACATATTACTGGTACTGCCCAATAGAGTAGTTTACTAACCACTTAGACTAACTTTAAATTCATTAAAAATTCTTCACTCACTCTAGCCATATTGTAAGTACTCAATGTGGCTAATAATGACCACACTAAACAGCACAGAAAGTTCTATAGATAATCCAGGAACATACTCCAGGTATAGATGGAGCTGTTGTAAATATTTGATAGGGAATAATTTTGCCAAGTGCTTTTAAAATGTCTGACACTATTTTAGGATTTTTATATGCATTATCTTTTCTAATTCTCATATAGTAAAACACTATATATTCTAAATATTAACATTTTTTTCATTTGATAGCCATGAATTCAATGGACAGGCAAGAGGTTCAATAAATCAAACTTACACAGTTGCTAAGTGGAAGATCTGGGATTCAAAATCAGGAAGTCTGACTTGGAGAGCACAGTTTTGTTTTTTTTTTTCTTCTAAATTTTCTTTATTTATTTGAAAGGCAGACATACAGAAAAAGAGGCAGAGACAGGTCTTCCATTTACTGGTCCAATCCCCAAATGGCCACAATGGCCAGGGCTGTGCCAGGTTGAAGCCAGGAGCCTGAAACTCGGGCAGGGACCCAAGCACAAGGGCCATCTTCTACTGCTTTTCCAGACACTTCAGTATGGAGCTGAGTCAGAAATGGAGCAGCTGAGAATTGAATCAGTGTCCATATGGGATGCAGGAATAGGATTAACCTGCTATGCCACAATGCCAGCCCTTAAAAGCTTAGTTTTAACTGTGAGAGTCCACCATGCCCTTGTGTTAAAGCTGCAATTCCAATGCATGGGAACAGGATGTGATACTTACTAAAATGTGTTTGGTAAATGGCTGTCTATGTGGGGAAAAAGCTAAATAAAAGATGTACAGTATATTTAAAAAGCTTAGCCATAAATATATAAATGGATTAAAAATAAAGTTATAAAAAATTAAAATCTCAAAAGCTCTAGAAGTCAGTACTTTTATGTTCTTAGGGGTAGTACAGGGGGAGGTAGTTTCTAAGGAAAACCAAAAATCAAAAAGTTATAAATGAGAAGATTGGCAAAAATAAGTGAATTAAAAACTAAGACCTGCTATTTGATGAAACAACTATAGTCAAGGTAGTTGTAGATAGTAATGAAAGGGAAGAAAGTACTTGAAACATAAAGTTTTAATACTTACAAAGAGGTCACATCAATCTTTTAGAAAAAGACAAACAGGCAAGTATATGAGCAGATATTTCTGTGATAAAGAAACACAAAGGACCAAAACAAGAATGGAAAGAGGGGCAGGCATTTGGCTTAGTGGTTATAAAGAATTTGATTTGGACACCCACGTCCCATATGGGAGTTGCAGGAATGCAGGATTGGGATCCTTCCTCTGCTTTTAATCCCAGCTTCTGGCTAATATACACCCTAGGAGGAAGCAGGCGATGGTTCAGGTGGTTGGGTGGGATTCCTAAATTGATATTCTTGGCTCTCAATTGGCCTAGCCTAGCTCTGGCAGTTGCAGGCATTTGGAGAGTGAACCAGCACTACATTTCTCTCTCTCTCTCTCTGTCTCTCTCTCTCTCTCTGTCTCTCTCTCACTCTCTCTCTGTCTCTCGAGGCTTACGTCTCTCAAATGAATAAAATAAATTTTAAAAAAGATACTCAAATTCGCTAATAATGAGAGAAATACAAAACAAAACAAGAAAGTATGATTCATCTGTTAGTCTGGATAATTTTCTAAGGCAATTAGATGCAGTGTTAGGGTGAGGGGACACAGAACTCCTCATAAATTGCAGATAATTGTGTAAACTGATATGTCCTCTAGAGGGTAATGCCTATTAAATTTTAAAATAAGGATGCCTTTGGCCCAGCAATTCCACTTTTGGAATTCTAACAAGTCACAAAGATTTACATACAAGGGATATTCTTTGCATAGTGACTTTGTTTATACAATGGAAAACTATAAACAACTTATATACCCATTAATTAGTGAATGATTAAATAAATCGAGCTTCATCCATGCTATGACATGACTTGCACTCCTTGAAAAGAATGAAATGCATGCATCTGGCAGTTGGAACAATCTCTAAGATATATTGTTTATGTGAAAAAGCAAGGCAAAACAAAACCACTGTCCCTGCACTCCAATTTATCTGTGCTTACACTTGACAGCAAAAAGGCAGTAAGAAAAAACACCAACAGGCTACCATGGTTATCTTGGAGAAATGTGATTTGAGAGAGAATTGTAAAAAAGAAAATTTCTCATTATATTTATAGTTTTAATGTTTTATGAAGAGGGTATTTTAATATTTACCAAATGAAAAGCCACAATAAATGTATTTAATGTTTTTAGTATGTACCATCTTTTCTCCCTCAATTCCTCTTCCGTTTTCTGAGGCAGACAGTCTCTCCGTGAACAGAGGTAAGAGACACTATCACATGAGTGAGTGGTCTTGGACTGCCACTCTAGACGGAGATAAGCTGAGTTCAACAGGTATTGGCAGCACTTCTTGCTGCACGTGGGGTCTTATAAACCTCTTCTCTGGTTCTCAGAAAATCTTGGGAGCAACTGCAACTTCCTCAAAGATCTACAACACCCTTTCAAGGAGTCTAAGAGGGCAAAACACTTTTAAAACAACACCAATGTGCTCTGCCATGTTCACTCTCGCTCTTTTGATAAATTGACAGTGAAATTTTCCAGAGGGTGCAGGACATCTGATGATGTCACTGCTCTAGTGACTACTAGAATATGTACTTGCAATTTCCCAAGTTTTAGAACTTACCTAGATTTAATTTCTAATATGAAAAAAAATTGGTAGTTATAAATCACATTTTAAAAAGATATCTTTTAGGATTTAGGGAACAAAGGCGTTCTTAGGTAATGAAGTTTAAGTATTGGTGCACTGTGACATTCTTACAACACAGTGGGGCTTCATTCAAAATTTCTTTAACAGTGAGTCCTTACAAAATACTTGTTTCTCACTGGTGTTCATCATATTGTGTAAGAACCACGTGAAGAAATTTGTTTACAGAAGGTAAGTTTGAAGATCCAAAAAAAAATATCACTCAAAATTAAGAAATGGACTCAATTCCTTTCCACATGGGTTTGCCCTAGTTCACGGGGTCCCTAGACAGCATCCAGGAGACACAGAGGGTGAAGCCAGCCTCACCGCCTGACCAACATGTGCCTCTTTAAAATGAGTCAACACGCCTCCCTTCCCTCCCCTAACCACCTTAACATCAAAGAAAGAAACACATGCAGATCATCTCCAAGAACAGCGCGGTGCGCTGGCGGCAGCGGGCCAGCCGCAGCGGCCATTGGAGGGTGAACCAACCAACAGCAAAGGAAGGCCTTTCTCTCTGTCTCTCTCTCTCTCACTGTGCACTCTGCCTGTCAAAAAAAAAAAAAAAAAAAAAAAAAAAAAAAAAAAAGAAGAAGAAGAAGAAGATGCAGAACTTGATCATTAAAAAAAGTAAGTATCTTTCAAAATAATCCTTTCAGATTTCTTTAGATAATCACTAAGCAAAACTTCCCTCCTGTGATTAGTTTACATCCTCCTATATGAAATACTATGCAGCACATGCTTGTAATGGAAAATTCAAATGATCCTAAAAGGTATTTGTAAGTGTATAGTAAAACAGAACTTTCAGTTCCAATGGGTGGATTATATGGTAAGAAGATTTCATAAAACTGCTAAAATGGTACTGAAATGAGCTTTTGTTCACTCTTTTATTTACTGATCCATTTTAAATTTAATACTAATATTTCTTTCTTATAACAGGAAGAGTGATGATTTATGGTAGCTATATTTTGTTAGGCATTCATTGTTTAAATATTCCACACAAAGGAATCCATCTAATTCATAGATTGCATTTGCATGAATCAGCTTTTTCTTACTACAACAGAACACCTGAAATAAGGACTTGTGAAGGAAAGAGGCTGATTTTGGTTCATGGTTCTGGAGACGCACTGTGTAATAACACACAGCTCCGTTGGTTGGTCTCTCATGAGGGTGGCAGGTGGCAACATCTAGCTGGATGAGGAAGAAGGATACAGCCAGAAAGTAGAGAGAAACATGTGGCCCAACTTGACCTTTATAACCAAGTCTCTCAATGGAACTACCACCCAAAGACATGGCCCAAATGATCTAAGAACCTCCCTTTAGCTCCACCCTCTAAATATCATAATTGAATCGAGTTTCTAACCTCTTAGGATTTTGGGGTTTCAAATCTACATAAGTTCAGCAGAAGAATCATGTTCAAACTATAGCACAATTAGTGCTTTTATGAGGGTACTTCAAAGAGTTCATGGGAAAATGGAATTAAGTTTATTTTGGTGCAAAAATGTCTGAAATCTGTTCATAGCTTTTCCATAACATGCATTTTCCATGAACTTTTGAAGACCCCTTATATTTCAGGTGCAGAAACTGAAGATTAGAGAACTTTAGTAATTTCTGCAGTTATGGTAGTAAATGGCAGACACAGGCAAAGCCAGCGATCTTAACCTCTGTCTCTATCTTGCACCATCTATAAAATCCATGCTATGCATGCTCATTATGAAAAATTCAGATAATACTGAAAGATATGTACAAGAAAACAAAAATTATCAAAAATTTTTCAGAAATATAATTATTTGAGGGGTATTAATATTCCTCTAGGTATTTTTGGTACATTAAAATTTCCTGAGGTTAAGAATGCACATATTTTTCACTTAATATTGTATTTATTATACTTCCCATGTACTTACTATTGCCTTTTCTTAGACATTTAGGTTGTTTAGTTTTTCCCTACTATAAATGTCACTACAATGAGCATCTCTATACGAGGGGCTTTGAAAGAGTTCATGGAAAGTGTGAATTATGAAAAAACTATGTATAGATTTCAAAAGAAATTTTTGCACCAAAATAAACTTAACTTTTAATTTCATTTTTCCAAAAATTTTTTGAAGTTCTTATAAGTCATATCTCAATGCTTAGGCTATATTCTTTTATAACTATATTTTCCTATGAGTACATTGTTAGAAAAAATTAAACCAATTTCCACTCTTACCAACAATGTACCCATTTCCTTCCAACCTTGATTACACTGAACAATTTTATTCTCTGTCAAATGATAGGTGAAAAATGACCTCTGAACCATTTCATCTGTTTCTAATATAGTTAAGGAATCAAACTAAATAGGATTACCTAAGAGTTATGAGTACACACACACATTAGGCAGAGACCTAGGCATTCCTTTGCTCATGTATTAACCAATCTGTGAAAAATCATGTCTCGTTTCCTAAACCATCTGTTTCTCTTCCCATTAGGTCAACTCTAATCCTGTTACACCAAAGGATGGTATTGTATGGGCAAATAAACGTGATTTTGCTTTCCATAAAGGGAGTGAGAATGTCTGCTATTTAACATAGTATAATTAGGTAGAAAGCTTTAGGAACAGTATGAGGAGAAAAAGATTATTATTTTAATGGGCTAGAGAAGCGAGTTTCTCACCACTAACATCCTATTCACCGTGAATGATTGGCCTATAAACCACTCCCGGCTGTGCTGAGTCAAACAGTCAGATATTTTTAACTCTGGATTTCTTTTCTCAGACTGTCTAATTGGATTCTTAAAATTTGTTATTAGATGGAAATAGCAAACTGGCACTACAGGAAGGCTCCCGATGTGCTATTATGATGTTTCTATAGTTTTTCCAGATTTAATCACGTTTCATTCATCAAGATTAGCAAGAAATTAAGAAGGAAACAGATTGCTCCCCATCGAACTGGCAAGCGGAGAGCAGCAGCTTGGACCAGCCAGAGACGTCCCACAGGGCAGAGTGGAAGGCATCCAGAGTAACAACGACCCCCAAAAGTAAACACAAAGGAGGCCTTCAGTAGTGGCTCCTGAACATCTTCTAAAACTTGAATGTGTTTTGCTTTTTCTGCCATTTTTTTCTAATCACGTTAATGTTAATTAAATTGTTGAAAAAAGACATTTAAAATTATCTACAATATCACTCCACAGAGCCAACCACATTTTAATGAGTTTATTTCTCCAAAAGGCATTATAAAAAATTTATTTTAACAATGTGATTTCGCATACCTTTGACATCTACCCATAAACCAGAACAAGGAACACAGTAGCAGTCAGACTACTGAAGAGGCTACTGAAATAGGTACTACGCGTTAACTAACAAAGATGAACTATGGTAAAATCATTTTAGTAAGACACAGTTCTTCCTTTCACAGTAATAAGGAAAATAACTCTGCTGGTGGAGGGGCCCTATATTGATAGTAATAAAATTCCAAATGGTGACAAAGAAGGTAAAGAAAGTAGTCACCCATACTTAAAGGAGAAAAAGCAAAAGGAAGCTTCAGTCTTAGTCCCAAGATCTACAGCTTTACAAAAATAAATTTTTTTTTAAAAATTCTCGGTAATTTATAGAGGTATCGGTCCCCAATATCTCTTCTTCTCTTTCCATGCTTTCCCCCTTTTTAATCCAAGTATCTAATTAACAACCAATTTAGCACTATATTCTTCAGGACATGCACTTCAGAGGGGCCATCAGTAGTGGGATGAAATATGATCTGCCTGGTTCTCCAGGAAGGTCTGAGAGGTGGACACAGGTTCCTGGGTGCTCTGCTAGCAAAGCAGACAACGCAACGTACTTGCCCATCACCTTCAAATCAAACGGGCTCTAGTTATTTTAAAATCAGCTTCCACTCTAACGTTTTTGCATTCGGTTTAATCTGTGCATTCTTCATTTTTTCCTCAAAACTGTACAAAGCAGTCTTGATTAAATTAGTTAGGAATCTCCAATCCTCCCAGGTAATCCCCATCTTCAAAAAAATCAGCAGGGTGAATGACCATGATAGGGAAATGCTTGTTTATTCTCAAACACCATCTTAGCATAAAGGGACTCTCTGAGTTCCTTTTTCTGTTTACAATGCAGGTGAGGTCAAACTATTTTTTGCCAAGGTGATGGAGCAAAAGAAACCAAGACTTGGATGAACACCTCTGCCTTCTATTTTTCATGCAAAAAAGAAAATTTATTATCTTGACTTATCTCAAATTCCTGCTTGAAAATGTTTGTTGTTATCACAAAAGTCTCTCATCAGATTACAGTTCTGATCCTCAGACGGCAATTACGAATAGTCAGAGAGTCACAAAAAAAAAAAAAAAGAGAGAGAGAGAGAGAGAAATGAATGCTAAAGTGGAGGCTCGGAGAGATGGAAGAGATAGAGGGAGTTTGGAAAAAAAAATAATTAGGGAACTAGGATGTGGTTTCTGGATTGAGATACATGTTAATATTACACACATATTAATAAAGAAAGCTGAGTGTGGGCTATAAAGGAACTTTCTGTACTAACTCTACAATTTTTGTTATGTAAATTTAAAACTATTCTGAAATAAAAAGTTTAAAAATGAGTGCTGAGTTCCTATATTCTTTAAATAAATGACATGTATTGGTCACGTTTCTTATGTAAGTTGTATAGAATTGATTAATATTTACAAAACATCAAGAAAAAATAAAAATAACTTTAAATTCTTAACATTTTGGTGCACATATAATTCCTCCTGGTACATCTCTAAGTATCTAAGCTATTCATAATGACATGCTTGTTTACTTAACAATACAACACATGCAGTTTCTTAAATGAGTATCTGCTCTACATAATGTCATCTACAGATTGTCATATGTAAATAAATAGAATACTATGCAAACTATTTGTTACTGTTTTATGTTTTTGTACATTTATTTTCCATAATAAAGCAGTTTGGTGATCATCTTTCTGGGTATAATTCTGAATACATTTTTTTCTTTTTCTTTTTTTAAAGATTTATTTATTTATTTGAAAGGCAGAGTTACAGAGAGAGAGAGAAAGAGACAGAGAGGGAGAACGTCCATCTGTTAGTTCACTCCCTAAATGGTCACAACAGCCAGGGCTGAGCCAGGCTGAAGCCAGGAGCTTCTTCCTGTTGTCCCAAGCGGATGCAGAGGCCCAAGGACTTGGGTCATTTTTCACTGTTTTTTGCAGGTGCTTTCTAGCAGGAAGCTGGATCAGGCCTGGGAGTGCAGTGGAGGATGGCCCAAGTCCTTGGGCCCTGCACCCCATGGGAGACCAGGATAAGCACCTGGCTCCTGCCATCGGATCAGCACGGTGCGTCGGCCGCGGCGGCCATTGGAGGGTGAACCAACGGCAAAAGGAAGACCTTTCTCTCTGTCTCTCTCTCTCTTACTCTCCACTCTGCCTGTCAAAAATTAAAAAAAAAAAAAAAAAAAAAGAAATGAAGCAACTGGGATTCAAACCACCCAAATGGTATGCTGGCATTGTAAGTAGCAACTTTACCCTCTACACCACAATACCACCCTCAAACATGTTTTTAATTTAAAAAAATCATTAAAACATATTTATTGGCATAAAATGCTCTAATTTCTAAATGAGATGTTTTGTAAAAAATTATGAGAGAACACACGAAAAAGCAGAAAAGACAAAAAGAATCATCAAGATAATTACAATTTTTACTCTAGCCATAATTCTTGTCAATGAGTTTAAATTTATAACTATATATTATATAATTATATATTTTTATAATTGTATATAATTTATATACAATTCATTGAGTATACAGTTAACATTTAAAAAATTCTCTAACATCTCAGGAACTTTTTGCTAGATATCATCACAATATTATTTCTTTTTTAAAGATTTATTTCTTGTATTTGAAAGACAGAGTGACAGAGATCATCTATCTGCTGGTTTACTCCCCAAATGGCCATGATGGCTGGGGCTGAGCCAGGCTGCAGCAAGGAGCCTGGAACATCATCCTGGTTCCTGACAAAGGTGGCATGGGCCCAAGCACTTAGGCTATCTTCTGTTACTTTCCCAGAGACATCAACAGGGAGCTAGATTGGAAGTAGAGCAGCCAGGACTTCAACTGGAAGTCTGATATGGTGGGCTGGTGTCACAAGTGGCAGTTCAATCTGTTGTCCCACAATACAAAATTGATCATACAATATTACTTCTAATTCATTACACTGATACTATTTTCCCAGTCTGTACATAAGGAGACTGCAATCCAATTAATATTCAAAGTCATCTGTTTTTGTGACAATCGGTACTGAGAGCTCCTCTGACTGGTACATGGCTGACATGGGCTTTCTCTAGGACAGTAAATGCAATTAGTCTCTATATCACAGAAGTTCTGTATGTTTTTCATTGATCAGTACTGACCCACAGATTAAGAAAAGTGAGACATTGATGTATAACCATGCTGTTAATGGGACAATAACTAGAGCAATCTTGTTAGAACAGAAGTCACATCATGTCACTCCTGTGCCCAAAGGCTTGCTATCTTGTGCCATGTGCGAGCTGACGTCTCTGCACACAAGGCCCAGTGCCTTCTGAGCTCCCCTCATGCTTGCCTCTCTGACCTCCCTGCCTTGCTCAGCCAGTTGCAGCCATTTGGATGGACCCACTGTTCTTCAAACATCCCACAACCCTTCCTGCCTTTGCACTTGTTGCTGCTCCTCCTGGCCTGGCTTCCTTCTTGGTATCTACACCAGGCACTCAACTCCTTCAAAATCTCTGCTGCAAGTATTGCTTTCTCAATGAACTAATCACCTCCCCAGTTTCCAAATGCAAAGCTCTCTGGCTGCTGGTATACTCCATTTGTCATTCCTTTGATATTTTTCAGAGGCTCCGCCATAGAACAATCAGTGGGTATTACAGGATTCATGATCAAAGGCCAACATCATCTCTTTCTCTCTCAGTGGCTGATTCTGACTCAGATTCTGAGTACATGAACCTCCATGAGGGCAGAGATGACTTCTTTATTCCTGGCTTCATTCCTAGCACATGGAAATATGCTTGGCCTTAACAGGCAGATAATTTATATTTGAATGAATGAATGAAATAAAACTAAGTAATTGTTGAAATTATGCTAATTATTAAGAATTTATTCCTAAAAACCTCAACATGCTCTACTTCCTTTTATCTCTTCTTTCCTTTATTATTTCAGTTTGCATGATTTTTCAAATTTTATTCATTCATTTAACAAGCAGAGAGAAAAAGAGCTACCATCTGCTGGTTCATTCCCCAAATGCCAGCAATGTCAAGGCCAAGGCCAGGCCAAAGCCAGGAGTCAAGAACTCAGTCCACGTCTCCCTTGAGGGTGGCAGGAACCCAACTATTTGAGCTATGTGAATTGTCACCACTCCCTCCCAGAGTCTACATTAGTGGGAAGCTGGTGTCAGAAGCAGAGGTAAGAACTGAACCTCAGTCATCCTAACCAGTGTTTTAACTGCTAGGCCAAATGCCCACTGTTGTTTGCCTGTTCCTTCCACCTCGTTCTTTGAAAACAGCAGATTGTGGCCAGCGCTGTGATGCAATAGGTTAATCCTCCGCCTGCAGTGCTGGCATCCCATATGGACAATGGTTCTAGTTGTGGCTGCTCCTCTTCTGATTCAGTTCTCACTATGGCTGGGAAAGCAGTGGAAGATGGCCCAAGTCCTTGGACACCTGCACCCACGTAGGGCCCAGAAGGAGCTCCTGGCTCCTGGCTTTGGATCTGCCCAGCTCTGGCTGTGACAGCCATCTGGGGAATGAACCAGCAGATGGAAGATCTTTCTCTCTGTCTCTTCTCACTGTAACTCTACCTCTCAAATAAATAAATAAAAATATTTAAAAAGAAAACAGCAGATTTGCTCACATTCCTGAGTACTAACACATGTGACTTCAGGGGTTACATCCAGTATCACACAACCAGTGATATAAGCTAAATTCCAGTACTTGATACAATCAATTTTATTGTCACATTATCCCTTGCAACTTGAGAGTCCCATCTGGTTAAAAACACCAACTGTATCAATAACTTTCATGATATAGCTTGGATTGCTAAAAAATAAAATGCCTAAAAGTACCCTGAAGGACCTTCACACATTTTTTTAATCATGAAGTGGAAAGATGGACAATGTTTCATACTATGAATAAAAATTATCTGATGGGAGCTTTCATCTTTGCTTTGATTCTAGTTGACTGTATTTTTCTCACACAGACTACAACTATGAGAAATCAACCCTCATCAAGTTGATTAACAGGCAGAAAATCTCCTTTAAGATATGAGAATTTCCACGTGAGAAGTCTCTGAAAATATTTATAAATATTTCTCATTAAACAAGCAGAAATTCCAGCCAGACCAGAGCAATCAGCCTTGCTACTGTGAAATCCATGTTGACGTCTTCACGTCCCTTCCACCGAGGCACAGGACTGTGTTGGGATGATGTGGATGGTAAGCGTCCCTGTGGTCCACGTAAGTAGTCATGTCTGACATATTTGACAAATTCAGACATCATCGCTTTCAGGGCTCTATCGAAATTACGAGGATTTGGAATTCTCCTGTTTACAGTGCCACCTGATAAATTATTGTTAGTCACAAAACTCAGATTTTAGGAGTTAGCAAGGAGACTTGAAACACTTTAACTGACAACAATAGGGCTTGAAAATGCGATGGACCATTTCGTGTGAAAGTAAGTTCCTCATCATTGAAGCAATTTCATTCAAGATTGTAAAATCACCTATTAGGCCTCAGGGAGAGGGCTGGCAAAAAAAAAAAAAAAAAAAGATCAACAAATTCTTTTGACTCAGGCTCCATGGAATTGTCTAGAAAAGGCATCATTGTAGATGACAGTATCTTTTTCATAAGAGAAAATTTTGCACTGTCTAGAGTTACATCTGCAGAACCCAGGACCACGGTGGGTTATTGTGAGTCAGGCTGGATTCTGGTCCAATATGCTACATTGATCACTCACTCCTATTTCCTGCCCCTTCTGAAATGTCACCAAAATGATAATAAAAGATTAAAATGATTACAAACTGACAAGGACAAAGTAAACAAAAGGAAACTCACCAATGGACCAGAATTTTAAAAATCTTGGAAGATAAAGTGAAAAGGAGGTTGAGTGGCAGCCGATTAATTAGGAAGAAGGACATCTGAACTTGGGCGCCTGCAGACAGATTTATGGACAAGGTCCAAGCAAATTTGCTTGAAAAATACCCAAGACAGACTTAGAATTCAAATGAAGCCAGTTTTTCAGAGGTATGGCATACATTGCAGGGAGGAAAGAAGAAAATTAGTTGAATCTCTGCATGAGGTACAGTTACAATACTTGGTTCCCTCTGCACAACCAAGTACCTTACATTGTCACCTTTCCCCTGAGACTGGAGCTGTATCTCTGGAGAAATTGTGTCAATGAAGCACTGTACCTCATACAGCAAGCCCAGCAAATGCAAAGAGGAAGGAGGGGAGGTGATGGAATAAACACAGAGGATGCCAGGGAATCTGCATATTGAGAGGGCGACTGCCAGCTCCCTGGTTCTAGAATGACTGCAACAAGGCTTGGAATCCTCAGGCAGGAAGGAAAACTGGCAAACTGAATAATCCCAGAGAAAGACTATAGGTGTGAACAATGGCAAGGCTTCTTATAGAGAACACAGCTTTCTACCCAATCACCTTGTGATAAGCCACTGTCTTTGACAAGAGTGCTCATGTACACAGAGCTTCCAAAACGCTTTTCAATGCTTGTTGTTGAAAATAAACGGACAGCTGAGATCAACAGTGAATTGGGAAAAGCCTCCATTATGAGAGGGAGGAAGCCAAGGAATAGGAGAAAAAGGCAACTGAGAGAAAATTGAGACAATAGAAAGAACAGACAAAACATTAGCAAAAAAATCCTTAGAGGTAAAAAGAAGATACAGCTTTTTAAAACAAGAATACTATGCAGGCCGGCGCCGCGGCTCACTAGGCTAATCCTCCGCCTTGCGGCGCCGGCACACCGGGTTCTAGTCCCGGTCGGGGTGCCGGTTCTGTCCTGGCTGCCCCTCTTCCAGGCCAGCTCTCTGCTGTGGCCAGGGAGTGCAGTGGAGGATGGCCCAAGTGCTTGGGCCCTGCACCCACATGGGAGACCAGGATAGGCACCTGGCTCCTGCCATCAGATCAGCGCGGTGCCGTGGCGGCCATTGGAGGGTGAACCAACGGCAAAGGAAGACCTTTCTCTCTGTCTCTCTCTCTCACTGTCCACTCTGCCTGTAAAAAAAAAAAAAAAATACTATGCAAAGACAGAAAACAACCAAAAGCACTTTTGGAAATAAGATATCTGTAGTAAAAACATCAAGAGAACCAGGGAAATTTGAGCCAGTTTCTAAGAATTTAATACAAAGAGATATTGTGGAAAAACAGAAAAGATTAGTCCAAAAGGGTCAATGTCAAACACATAGGTATATCAGAAAGTAAGAATATTAGAGAGAAAATGAATTGAACCAAATTATTCAAGAAAATCCCCAAGTGTGCTCACTAAACACTTAAAACAACAATAGAAATATAAGAAATATCATTACTAAATTTCAGAACTTTTTGGGTAAAAGAACATACAAAAAGGTTTTAGAGAGAAAAGCAATACAAAGGATTAGAAGTAAGACTGTTATTAGAGTTCTTTTTTTAAAAAACAGCAGACAAAAATAGTAGAGCAATTCTGCAAAATTCTGAGGGGAAATGAGTTTTCATTCCTATTTTGCATTTACCCAACTACAATCAAGTGTGAAGACATTATCAGACTAACAAGGTCTACCAATTTATCTTACTTGGAAGCTACTGGAGAATGTGCTAGACTAAGAGTTAAACAAGGAAGAAGATGGAATGAAATCTGGAAAATAGGAGGTCTATGAAGTAAACTCTAAAGATTATCACAAGGAAAGCCATAGGACCACAGCTTCATAGCAACCTTGGAAGTACCAGGTTCCAATTAGAGCAAAAGATGGAGAACCCTGTAGACATGAAGGAAAAAGAGATGGCCATGAAAAGCAAAAGCAAAATGGAATTATGTTCACTATACTAAGTAGCATATGATGGAGAAATGGAATAAGTGGGAAAATAATTTTATAGAAAACCAGAAAAATAGAAAATTTGAAATAATCAACTCTAGAAAAAAAGCCACAATGTTCAACTAAAGGGGAGTGGTTGTGGTCCACTGCTTGACTTGGCAGTGAACAATATTTTCATAATCATTACTGGGTGAGTACCAAATAATACAGGTTAAGACATAATGTTGAAAGGATGCAAGAAGGAGAGAGCTGGATTTTTAGATATTAAATAAGATCATATGAGGGACTTCAAAAAGTTCATGGAAAAATGAAGTTAAAAGATAAGTTTATGTTGGTGGCAAAAAAAATTTGAAGCCGATGCATAGTTTTTAATAATATGCATTTTCTGTGAACTTTTTGAAGACCTGTGCATATATACAGACTTCCATAACCATAGTCAGTAAATAAAATTTTTGTTTTCAAAATTTCATTCTCTCTTTAGAAAAGAAACATGGTACATAGGCTTACAAATAAAAGAACCTTGTCACAAACTAATGTCAAGTTGCCCACCTAATTAGAGCATTGGATATAACACTGATCTCAAATTTTGAATAAAAATCGAATGACATAACACAATTAAAATCTCAGGGAGCAAATGGATGCACAATATACATTTCTTCTAGCCACTTCTTTCAACTTTACCTAAATTTCTAGATGCTAGAGAAAGATCCATTTTGGAAACATGGCATTTGAAGGCAACTGTTCTGTTAAATATAACCCTAAGGATAGGTTAGTTATCCTGATTAGAAAACAATGCCCTTCCCCAAGTACAGGATGATCAAGCAATGGCCTTGCCAAATAGCATAAATATGAATGTTGTTCGACCTGCCAAAATATCGCCCAAAGCCTCGTACAATGTTTGGCCCAGGAATATTTACTCATCCCCAGGAGAATGCTGGACGTGTGTATGTGTGTGCATGCTCAGTGATCTCCAGGTACAGGGCAACTATTCCTAGGATGTGGCAAGGTGCTAATCTTTTCCTGGGACACAGCCAAGGCCTAGCACTAGGACAAGCATTTATGACCTTCAGCTCAAAATGTCAGAGGGCTCTGCAAGTTCAAATAAATGCAGAAGAGGAAGGCGATTGAAGCAGACAGAAGAACTTAATCTAGGAGGCATCAAATATTAGGAAAGAAGTATTCTATGCCTTGATTCTGGGCCAGCCCCCATTTCTCAGTTTGCTTAGCTTCAATGACTGACCCAAAGTTAGACAACAGGCCAACAATGAATGTATCCCAGATGTTCATGGTTGTGTGACTTTTGGCAAAGTTATCAAAAACAGACACTTCTGAGAAGTTAAAAATGAAAGGAAGCTTACAGAGGATCTGAGCTCTCGCCTTCTCAGTAAAGAAACTAAGCCCCCAGAGTGATAAACACTGCCCAAGGCAAAGAGCCAGGCCAGCTTAGAGGCACATTATACCCAGGCTAGCCCAACAGGTGTGTAGAGCATATGATCAATACAGTCACTGAGTTAGCCTTTAAGAGAGTGTGAAGCAATGGATGCAATACTCCAGCAGGCTCCCAGGGTGAAAATAAACAGAGGAGGCTGACAGCACATCACCTTGTCCATGTGGGTGAGCAAGAGAAACCGTAGAAAGCCATGTTTTCTCTCAGAGTAGGAATATTCTGGTAAGACACCTGGCAATAAAACAGCTTTCAGGGAGTAAGAATATAAAAAAAAAATGAAACAGCAACACATCATGGTAGAGAATCAAAGGAAACCTCTGAATATGCCTTTGGCTCACAGACTTCAAGGCTATTTATTGAGATCTACTGTTTAACATCCCTGACTTTATTTGAATGTTTTTTAAAAAGTCCTCACTCTTTAGCACTTCTCTTGGAATTTTAAATTATTTTCTTGTTGCCACCCATTATTTGGAAAGGAAGACTTTAATATAAAAACTGCCTCTCTCTCTTTTCCCAAGGCTCTCTGCTGGACACATTTCTGCTTTTGCTTAACACCTGCCTGCTTCCCAGACCAGATTCAATGTATGATTTGGCCAGTCTTGCTCTCTTACCCTACTACAGTCTTATCCAATCATCATCAATTGTTCCGAGTCTCAAGTTCTAAACACAGATGGTGAAAATGTTCTTTGCTCAGAACATCTTCCCTGACTAACATGGAGAGAACCTGTGGCATAACTCCCTTCATGCTCTCATCAACCAACCCTCATACACTCACATGACTGCCTCTACCCTCCTTCCACAACTGCTCCGAGACCAGGGACTCCTCATGCCAGTGATCTCAACTTAGTCACCAGAGCTGTCCAAAGCACAATCAATGCAAAAACAAAGTAGGCACCCAGAAATACATGTAATGAACTAAAAGTATACGTTCAGATGAACTGATGGCTAACACATGTGTGTGTGTTGCGCACACACGAGGGGGCTTAAAAGGTTCATGGGAAATGTGTGTATCTTTTAATTAAATTTTTTAAATCCCTTTGCATGTGTGTTCATTCTTTCCTTCAAGGGTCCTTAAAACAGCAGGCATGATTTACCTGGACAATCTCTGTACATAGTAACTCTTCCATCATCTGGCAGTGCCCGGGAATGTGCCTCCCACGTCACCAAGTTGTTCCTGGATCCTCTAATTGATTTCTCACCTGGCATTATTAAGATAAAACCAACTCCTTTGCATGGAATATTATTCCCTTTTTTAAAGATGTGTTTATTTATTTGAAAGAGTTACACAGAGAGGAGAGGCAGAGAGGTCTTCCATCTGATGGTTCAGTCCCCAGATGGCCTCAATGGCAGGAGCTGCGCCGATCCGAATCCAGGAGCTAGGAGCTTCTTCAGGGTCTCCCACGTGGGTGCAGGCCATCTTCTACTGCTTTCCCAGGCCATAGCAGAGAGCTGGATTGGAAGTGGAGCAGCCAGGACTTGAACTGGCACCCATATGGGATGCTGGCACTTCAGGCCAGGGCGTTAACCCACTATGCCACAGCGCCAGCCCCTGGAATATTATTCTTAAATATACTATACAATTCCCTAATTTCTAAAATACAGTTTTTGGTGTCAGTCCTAGCAGTTCAAGGTCACAAATATCACCATCAATGAATGCAATTTGCCAGTAACACTCTCAGAGACTATGATGGTCTTGGAGGTTATTTCTGCTGTATTTATTATTTTATTTCCTTTCAATAGATTTTCTGATGCTTTTTCTATACTGCTGGCTTCTAATGTGAACTGGTTAACCAAACAGTCAATGTATTAGAATTATGTCAGGTTATAAACAGGCTTTGACTTACAGCCCAAACTCAGGTGCTTTAATGCTGACCTATTTTATCTGCACAGGGTTTCTGATGTCTACTTGCTTCCCCATAAGACAATTCTGGCACCCAAAGAAGTAACCCCTCCACGTCTGAGGCTAGGAGATGCTGTTGATAACAGCAGAGATGATGATGAAATACCTTTCACTTAAATAGGGTCAGAACCACTTATACATAGGTAAACTAGTTCTTCCAGTTACTTCCTAGAAATGAGCTTTACCTACTGAGAAGTTGGTGACTTGATCAGAATAGTTGGAAACCTCTTTTTTGTTGTTTTTTAAGTAAACATTTATGCTATGGGTCTGATTTCCTTTTGGTGAATAACACACTTGTCATAGGTATCTGTTGACTGTTTTCTCTTTATTACAAGAAGTATATTGAGAGGACAAATAACAAGATGGTGGCTTAGATATCAAAAAACTTCTGTCTCTCTGTCCTGGGAGTGACAAATGCAAGATCAAGTTGTAGACAGGACCTACAACCCCTGGAGGCACCAGAGCAGGGTCTGCTCTAGGTATCTCGGCATCTAGCAGTTCCTTGTCTCATTACAAGGTAGCTCCAACCTTCCTTCCCACAGTGTTCTTTTTCTATGTGGTTCTGTCTCCTTGTGTGTCAGTCTAAATTCTCCCTTTTTGCAGAGGTATCAATCATAATGCATTAAGTCCCATAGATATGACCTCATTTTAACTTAACATTATCTCAAAAAAGGGTCACACTCTGACTTACTGGGGGTAGGGCTAGAATCCTAACATATCTTTTGGGCCTTAAGCCTTTACCATACCCAGTGTCCCAATTCCTGGCCCAGAGCTTATTCTCTGTTCACACACTGCCTTTGAAATGTTAGTGGACTTTTCTGCATACCAGCCCCTGGTTCCATCCTCAAGTCAAATGATTTTGGGATGATTTCTTTAGCATCATCACTCCATTATGTATATAATTAAAAGTTGATTGTAGTAGGCGATATCTTTCATTTCTAAAAGCATGCATTAAGACAGAATAGCCATTTTCCTAGGAGGAATGGAAATAATCCATCACGCTGACACTGAGGGGAATTCCACGCACACAGCAAAAGGTAGAAGAAGCAAAGCGTGTATCAGTACAATTCATTATCATCATCAGTGGGGTCACTGCTGCCAAGCTTTGTTCATTTATTACTATTTAAGAGCCACGCGTAAAGGATCCAAACCAGGCCTGGCTGTTCTGAAATGGAACCTCAAACGAGTAGGCCTATTTTCCTAGGAATAAGGCAAATAATGATGACAAATGCCAATATCAACATTCATTTATTCATTCATGATTCAGCAAATATCTATACAAAATGCGTATATATGTATGCCTAGAAAATATCACAGGAAAAAGTAGAAAAACCCCTGCCTACTAAGCCAACATTCTTGTTAAAGAAATGATACAGTGGGTTGGAAGATAGACAAAATAGAGCAGGGAAATGTAGATTAATTGTTCTGATGCATGTGTGTGAGTATGCATATGTCTCTGTGTGTGTGTGTGTGTGTATGTAGGTAACTCCAATTCAAGATGGGGCACTGACAAGGTGATATCTGAAGGCTTAAATGAAGTGAGAAAGTGAGCCCTAGGTTATCTGGGGGAAGAGTGTTCCTGTGAGAGACAAGGGCCAGCACAAAGGACCCGAGGCTAGATCATGTCTGGTATGTTCCAAAAACAGCAAGGAGGCCAGCCTGACTGTCAGCGATCCTGATGGCTGAAGATCTGATTGTGTTGTGCTCCAGGGCCAGGTCTGATTAGGTTTGGCAACTTCAGCCTTCGGGAGCTTCTCCTCTAAGTCTCTCCTGACTCTAAGTCTCACTCTCTGGCTCTTCCTTGGCTCTCTCTACTGCCTACTGACTAAAAACACTAACATGGGCAGCAAAGTGTAGGAGAAAAGGGTAATGCTTTGTTACAAGGTCACAGACTCTCTCCCAACCCTCTCCATCCTCATCTCCTTTCTGGCTGAATATCTGTAGTATTTAGAAAAATAAAATAAAATCAATTTTCTACATTAACCTGGCTGGTCCAAATAGGCTGATCATATAACTAAAACCTACCTTCTGTGAGGGGAGTCAAGTAAATCCTTCTCATGGGAAAAAGTCTTAACATCACATCAGCCTATGGTAATTTTTTATACTCTACCATTCTTACCAATGTACAAAAGAATTCATTTATATCTAAGAAACTCACTGTAAGGAGGTAATTCTTTGTGGCCTCTCACAATTCCGTGTGTCTTACAATCAAAAGATCTAATGACTTTGTTCCAGGCTTTTGTTTCAAGAACGTTTGTGTAGTGATCATCCATTGGAAGCTTGAAATTTCTTTCTTTTTTTTTTTTTTTTTTGACAGGCAGAGTGGATAGTGAGATAGAGAGACAGAGAGAAAGGTCTTCCTTTTTGCCGTTGGTTCACCCTCCAATGGCTGCTGCGGCCGGCACATCTCGCTGATCCGAAGGCAGGAGCCAGGTGCTTCTCCTGGTCTCCCATGCGGGTGCAGGGCCCAAGCACTTGGGCCATCCTCCACTGCCTTCCCAGGCCACAGCAGAGAGCTGGCCTGGAAGAGGGGCAACTGGGATAGAATCCGGCGCCCCAACCGGGACTAGAACCCGGTGTGCCGGCACTGCAAGGCGGAGGATTAGCCTGTTAAGCCACGGCGCCGGCCTTCTTTTTTTTTTTTTTTTGACAGGCAGAGTGGACAGTGAGAGAGAGACAGAGAGAAAGGTCTTCCTTTTGCCGTTGGTTCACCCTCCAATGGCCGCCTCGCCTGGCGCACCGCGCTGATCCGATGGCAGGAGCCAGGTGCTTATCCTGGTCTCCCATGGGGTGCAGGGCCTAAACACTTGGGCCATCCTCCACTGCACTCCCGGGCCATAGCAGAAAGCTGGACTGGAAGAGGGGCAACCGGGACAGAATCCAGAGCCCCGACCGGGACTAGAACCCGGGGTGCCGGCGCCGCTAGGCGGAGGATTAGCCTGTTGAACCACGGCGCCGGCTCGGAAGCTTGAAATTTCATCTCCACCTAGAGCAACATTTGTTTACTGTCCTGTATAAAATGGATGAGGTCTCCGTCCAGTCCAAAGAATGAGCAGAAAGCTTACTGCCCATTATATAATTTCGGGGTTCCTTAAGCTCTGCTTTCCCCTGTCTACAAAATACACAGGCATCCTCTGGCTCCCTTCCCTCTGTCCCAAGGAAATTGTGTTTTAGGGAACTTGCATATATACTGATACCTTGCTACTGCTATTCCTGTTGTAATAAACTATCCTTCATCTCTGACCTGGGAGCCTTCTGTCTTCTCCCAGCATTCCTGTGACAGACTAACCTAGCGGGTTGCAAGATGGATAAAAGCACAGTCCTTATATCTACCAAAAAGCATTCTCAGGAAACCTAAAATATTAATTATTTGCACCTATAGGGTTATTCCAAGAAAAACGCTAGCTCAGTAGTCGTTTTGGTCACAGAGGTCTGAAAGTTTGTCTTTTTAAGGCACTTAACTAAAAATAGGGTTGAGTGTATTCTGTAAGTATCCATTGTTCTCAAGTGTACACAGCCAGTTGTAGAGGTAAAGCCAAAAAGATGAACTGGAACTTCAATGCTGTGACATTGATTTGCTCAAGAAAGAGTGGGGGATTTGGATTCAGCATAGATTGGAGTGAAATAAGAATGTCATTAAGATCTAATTAATATGACAGTTTGGCCACAGAGGCTGTCAAGATCATTGTGAAGCCCATTGGTGATGCAGACATATTTCTTCCTTTATCATAAATATCACTAGAAGAAATAACTGCAGAAGACAATCTTATTTTAAATAAGAGTAAAGGAAGATTTTTTTTTAAAGATTTTATTTATTTATTTGAGAGGTAGAGTTACAGACAGTGAGAAAGAGAGACAGAGAAAAAGGTCTTCCTTCTGTTGGTTCACTCCCCCAAATGGTCACAAAGGCCGGAACTGTGCCAATCCGAAGCCAGGAGCCATAAATCCCTTCCCCGTCTCCCATGCTGGTGCAGAGGCCCAATCACTTGGGCCATCTTCTGCTTTCCCAGGCCATAGCAGAGAGATGGATTGGAAGAGGAGCAGCCGGGACTACAACCGGCGCCCATATGGGATGCTGGCACAGCAGGTGGAGGATTAACCTACTGCGCCATGGCGCCCACCCTGGGGAGAATTTCTTTATAATAATGACTATTGAGGGGCCAGTGCTATGGCATAGTAGGTTAAGTGGCCTCCTATGGCACCGGCATCCCATATGGGCGCTGCTCCACTTCTGATCCAGCTCCCAGATGATGGCCTGGGAAACCACTAGAAGATAGCCCAAGTGCTTGGGCCACTGCACCCATGTGGCAGACCTGGAGGAGGCTCCTGGCTCCTGGCTTCAGATTGGTGAAGCTCCAATGATGGTGACCCCTTTGGGGAGTGAACAAGCGACCTCTCTCTGTCTTTCCCTCTCTGTGTAACCCTGCCTCTCAAGTAAATAAATGAATATTGATAAAAGGAAGTCCAATGCTTTTTTTTTTTTTTTTTTTTTTTTTTTTTTTTTTTTTTAGTGAGAGCACCTAATAATATAGCCAACTGGCATCTTATTTTTTTCTTCTGAACAATATATACAAATATCTATTCAAATAAATTCATTTTCCCTTCTCAACTACTGTACTTGGTCAGTTTTGAATAGAGAAGAGGAATGGAATGCACTAAGGCAAAGGTGTAGGAGAGGCATTTTATAACTAGTGAAAGTATACCAGTTATTTAACGTGAGCTTTAGTGACGTCTTCTACTAACAGTGACCTACCATACCCTTCTGTACCCACGAGGGGTCTGACGGTAATGTGGTACAAGTGGAAGCCCTAGTGACCGGTACATGACTGTATGACCAGTTGAGGCTCTCAGTGGAACACAGTGAAGCATCTAGTAAATGCAGCAGTATTTCCAAGGACTCTGCCTATCGTCAGTGGTGCCAGCGGACAGCGAGCCTCAAAGAAATGGGCTTCTAGCAAGGTGTCAAAAGGCTTGCTAAGTGTAGGTACTTTCTTTTTAGAGATGTAAAAGCCAGAATAAAACTAGCAAACAGCTGATCTGCTCTCCACTAGCACCAGGTGCTGGCCGTGGAAGCCATGCCAGCAGACCCTTGGCCCCTGCTACCCAGAAAGCTCATCTTTTTCTTTCCTGATAGTTATGCCACTTATTCTTCTGCAGTGACTTTGGACACAGAGCTGCAAACAGCCTTTTGAAACAAAATGAATGCCTCAGAAATCACAGACATTTCTCCTTGCAGAGGAAGCAAACCACAAGTAAGACTTAGGGCTCGGCAGCCTAGGTTGATGTCTTAACTCCAGGGATCATTGCTATTTTTCTCAAATCAGAGGTCTCAATGATTCTTTTATTAGGAAAATATAGGCTAAAAGAGTTAACACTGTTTGCTCTTATTATTTGGATAATTTTTTTATCCAAAAAATAGAAAGGGTTCTCCTACTCCTGGGGTTCCTGGCACTTTTTTAAAACACATTATGCATTCTGACCCCAAAGGGCAATGTTGCAGAAATCACAAGCAGAATTGGAAGGCAGACAAATGCCAATCTACATTAAGCACCCACCTTTAACCATAGTAAAGTAAGTATTCATGAACCTGAAATAAAAATACTAAGAACATTTCAATGTGGAAGTGATATATTTAATATTCAACCTGCCCCCATTCCACTGGCATTTGAATGAATGCATACTATCCTTCACTGATACAGCCATAGACATCTTGCTGTTCAACCAAGACATGTGGTGATTTGAACTTTCAAGCAGTCGAGGTAGCGTGGCGCAGTGGAAAGAACACCAGCCTATGACACGGGGGTGACTGCCAGCAGCCAGGAATGCTCAGCAGAAGGAGGTCTGAGGTTTAGGGTTTCTCAGCATCCATGGTACAGATCAGGTGCAGAAGTAGAGAAGATCCTGACCGTGGAGCTTAAATAGGACAGAGAGGTTCAGCGTGTAGGAAAGGCAAAGCGAGGCCAGCTCCCAAGACTGAGATGACCATGGCCGACTTCACTGTCTCCAGAAGTGCTTCTCCATCTTTCCTGTACACGGGAACCTCCAGGAGATCCTGCTAAAGTGCAGATTCTGACGCAGCAGGTTCTAGGTGGGACCTGAGACCCTGTGTGTCTCTCAGACTCCTGGGAAGGACTGCATGTTGAGTGTGAGGGTCCACATCTCCACTGCACCAGCAGAAACTGAGAGGAAGCTGGATTCCAGCGTCTTAAAGTCTGTGACCGCCGGCGCCGTGGCTCAACAGGCTAATCCTCCGCCTAGCGGCGCCGGCACACCGGGTTCTAGTCCCGGTCGGGGTGCTGGATTCTGTCCCGGTTGCCCCTCTTCCAGGCCAGCTCTCTGCTGTGGCCCAGGAGTGCAGTGGAGGATGGTCCAGGTCCTTGGGCCCTGCACCCCATGGGAGACCATGATAGGCACCTGGCTCCTGCCATCGGATCGGCGCGGTGCGCCGGCTGTAGCATGCCAGTCGCGGTGGCCATTGGAGGGTGAACCAACAGCAAAGGAAGACCTTTCTCTCTGTCTCTCTCTCTCACTGTCCACTCTGCCTGTCAAAAATTTTAAAAAAGGCCAGCGCTGTGGCTTAACAGGCTAATCCTCCGCCTTGCGGCGCCGGCACACCGGGTTCTAGTCCCGGTCGGGGCGCCGGATTTTGTCCCGGTTGCCCCTCTTCCAGGCCAGCTCTCTGCTGTGGCCTGGGAAGGCAGTGGAGGATGGCCCAGGTCCTTGGGCCCTGCACCCCCATGGGAGACCAGGAGAAGCACCTGGCTCCTGGCTTCGGATCAGCGAGATGCGCCGGCCGTGGCAGCCATTGGAGGGTGAACCAACGGCAAAGGAAGACCTTTCTCTGTGTCTCTCTCTCACTATCCACTCTGCCTGTCAAAAAAAAAAAATAAATAAATAAAAATTTTTTTAAAAATTTAAAGTCTGTGACCACACTATGCAATATTGATCATCATATTTCCCATCTTAGGACAGAAAACACCATTTCTCAGGTAAATTTTACACAATAATTGGGTCGGATATCACCAGAACTAAGTGTGCTAGGCAGAGGCTTTCCGTTAGAGCTCTGGAGCAAAGCATGGCTATTAATAATTTTGCAAGGGACATTCTTTGGGTTCTATGGAGCAACTTTTGTAGGAACTGACCTCAGAACAGTAACTGCAAAGAAAAGAATATCTTAAGAAGCTATGTAGGGGCCAGTGCTGTGGTGTAGCAGGTAAAGCCTTCACCTGCAGTACCAGCACCCTATATGGGCGCCGGTTCGAGTCCCTGCTGTTCCACTTCCAATTCAGCTCTCTGCTATGTCCTGGGAAAGCAGTAGAAGATGGCCCAAGTCCTTGGGCCCCTGTGCCCTTGTGGAAGATCCAGAAGCTGCTGGCTCCTGGCTTCAGATAGGCCCAGCTCTGGCGGTTGCAGCCATCTGGGGATGAATCAGTAGATGGAAGACCTCTCTCTCTGCCTCTGCCTCTCTGTAACTCTGCCTTTCAAATAAATATATAAATGTTAAAAAAAGAAGCTATGTAAAGAATTTGTTTATAGTTTTAAAGAAACATTTCTATAAGAAATTCAAAGTGGCTTATAATTAACGCCGTTAGCTTTCCTAATACATCTATGAGGGGATTTTTAATTTACCTTTGGAGGAACTGTAGCTACAGGATCATAACTGCCTTGGTCATTAAATCATTAACTGTCCCCATGGGTTCCCCCAGCTGAGAAGAGCAGGACAAGTAGTCAATGTGTGAACAAGTGAGACTCCAGGGGAAAGAAGAACAAAGGTTGATGAACACACCAGTGAACCTGAAGTCAACTTGAATTATGCTTCCAGCTTCTCCACTGTGATGCTCCACTGACGGACACAGCAGTAGACTCTGTGGGCTTAAGTTTTCCCCGGATGTAAAATAATAACTCCTTATTTTTCATTTTGCAATTTTGTATATGAAGTGACCACCTATGACCAATTATGCTATTTTTTTTCCTTATTCTCAACTTAGGCTTGGTTTAACCCAGTTTGGAACAGAGGCATACAGTACAGAAAATAAACTTATGAAATCACAATAAACCAAAAGGTTGTTCAGTGATGATTAGATGACTAACTCTCACCAAAGGAAGAAAAAAAATCAGAGATAACAGGTTCTACACTTGATCTTAGCCAAAAGGCCGAGAAGCGATAAGGTAACAGGTAACGTCAATACTCCCTAATACCTGTTTACAGAAATAAATGCCTTTGTTGCTGTCCTCTCCATGTTACCCTGCAGTTCAATGCCTCTGGAACTGAGAGGGTAAAGTATGCAAACGCATATGCAGTCACATGGATACAAAATAAGAAATTAGGAGGTTGGAAGACTTTCCGCAGAGTAAGCTTGGGAAAAAGCATATTCTACAGAATTTCAATTGTTTATTCACATACAAAAGTCTGGAACACCACTGACTAGGTAAGAATGAGGGATCATAAGGCATAAGTGTCCCTCTGAGATTCTACTACTCACTACCTATTTTGATACAACCAAGTCCTTAACTAAAATGAACTTCTACAGACTTGCCAAGGAAACACTGTAGGGAGCCCAAGCCGTGGTGTTTGCCTTAATGTCTCACTGTCATTTTGAAAATTAAGTACATGCATATCCTTTAGGAAGCACGTTTAAATAATTAAATTTTACTCTTACTTGAAATAAAAATAAGACGTGTAGAGGAAACACTAATGGAATAGCTCTAACCATTAAAGTAGAAAACAAATATATTTCCTTTGAGGAAAATGTCTTTAGCTCTATGAGATACTTTGTTCAGTCACCAGATGTTTTCATTATTTTTCCCAGATAAAACTTAACATATATTGAAAAAAAATAGTAGTTATCTCAGTTTAAATGTTATGTTGAAAATCAAGTTTATCCAAATCCCCAAAATGTTCGATTTTAAATAAAATTCTTATCAAAACAATGCAGTTCATTACAAATTCATAGTAACTGAAAATTCATTTGGGAACTATGCTGGGCCTTGATTTTGTTGGGCTCAGTAAAAATAAAATATAAATATATTAGTTCTGCGATTGTGTCCGTTATTTTCAGGAAAATGGGAAAATTTTCTTTTCAATGAGTTATATGTAAAGTGTCAAAATACATTTTGTAATGAATACCATGTGAAGAACTGATATGCTATTTTTATAGCACTGCCTAAACAATTAAGGCAAATAAAATAAAAGCATAAGGGGTAGGTGTTTGGTGCAGCAGTTAAGTCACCTCTTGGGATGCCCGCACCCCATATCAGAGTGCCTGGTTCACAGCCTAGCCACAATGCTTCCCATCCAGTTTCCTGCTAATGCTCACCTGGGATGTAGAAAATGATGCTCAAGTACTTGGGTCCCTAACACCCACCTCAGTAACTAAAATTGAGTCAGCCTGGCCAAACCCTGGTTATTGTGGGCATATGGGGAGTGAGTCAGCAAATGGAAAATCTCTCTCCAGCTGTCTCTCTGTCTCCCTCTCTGTTTCCCTGCCTTTCAAATAAAATGAAAATAAATGTGTTTTTAAGTATTAATACATTAGATTCTCAAGGTCACAGCAAATGCATGCTAATCAACACAATTTTCATGTTAATGTGATATTTTTACAAAGAGGACAGATTTCATGTATTTCATAGATAGAATTCTAAGAATATAATGATCTCTATTTCCCTTTCTCTTTATTTTTCTTTCCTTCACTTCCTTCTTATTTTTTGTGACAACATAGAAAATAAACATTTTAATAAATAAAAATGTAAAATGCAATATATACACATAGGTTCAAACACAATAGATAAATACAATCTATAAAAAAGGGAATTGCCCAATATATTTTTAAAATCATACCACATGATAAACTTTACCTCCTACTTGTCTAAGAAAAGCTTTACTTGAATCAACACAATGAATACAACAGCAGATTGAAAGTGAATAATTGTGAATGGACAGAGAGAGATGAGATGAGTTAGGTTGCTTTTTATATCTGGAGCCTCAATTCCCAGTCCATCTTCTATGATATGCACCCAAATGCCAAGAGAGCCACACAGCCTAACAGAAATGGCTAAAGAGAGTGCGAGGAGTGGTTTCTTATCTCATACCCTGACTTAGAGGTAATAAGCTCCTGGGAGGGTGGGCTCTCCTATGCCAAATGTGAGTCAACTCCAGAACTCTAATTTGAGATTAATGAAGAACAAATTTATTAACCTGAAGGCAATTAGTGGCTGGCACTCAATTAGTTATTTGATTTTTGTTTTGTGAGAACCTTAAATCAGGAAATTTAGCGATGTTAATGTCGGTGGGAGGCCCAAGAGACAATGTAGAACATTTGCTTGTTGAAATTTATATGCGTTCTCTGGCTGTCACTATCGATTTGACTTAGCTGCTTCATCTTTTGAATCCCGGCAGCATTTTGCCTTGGGCAGAGCTGTAGGGCTTGAACAGAGAAAGAAAATAAAAATTGGAATGCGTTTTCTGCTTATAGACAAAAAAGAGAGGAAGAAAGAAGGAGGCCGAAAGAGGAAGAAAGGGACTTGACCTGAGTCTGAGGCAGCACAGGAGAGCCGTGACCCATCGTGGCAAGGTTGGAAATTCTGGCCTGAGCGAGCCAGAAACGCCAACCATCTCAGCGTGAGCTGGTAATGAAGGGCTTTCTTCTGGCTAGAACGCAACGCCACAGCGAAGCGTGAGACCACTGCTGCTCCACTGGTCACGACTGTGCTGGAAACCATACCCTTCCTGGCTCCTGCCTAGAATGGCGTGGAGTTCTCCCACTCCCCCCCGCAAAGAAACCTTTTATTTAAGGAATACAAACTTTAAGCATTTCGTAAGTACAACTTTAGGAATATAGTGGTTCTTCCCCCCCATACCCACTCTCCCACCCTTCTTCCTCCTCCCTCTCCCATTCCCAGGCCCATTCTCCACTAAGATCCATTTTCGATTAACTTTATACACAGAAGACCAACTCTATACTGAGTTCAACAATTTGCATGGAAAAAAAACAAAACAAAACAAAACAAAACAAAAAAAAACAAAAAAAAACCTGTTCCTCAACAGTCCAGATAAGGGCTGTTCAAAGTCATTGCATTTCAAAGTTAATTTCACTTTTTTTTTTTTAGAAACTTAATTAACTCTAAAGAAGCACCCAATAATGATATATCTTTTGCGAGCACTTAGACATAATTATAATACAACTCTTTGAGGACAGATGTCCTGCATGGGAAGTTAGTGCACAGCAACTCCTGTTGTTAATTTAACAATTAACACTCTTATATATGAGATCAGTGATCACCTGAGGCTCCTGACATGAGCTGCCTGGGCTATGGAAGCCTTTTGCATTCACAAATTATGGAGTTCTTCCCTCCCCCCCCTAAAATGGGAAATCTAACCACAGTATTAAAAAATATTAGGTACAATTTTATATCCAAGACTTTCTAGTCATATGACCTTATTGGTCCCTTCAGTGTTTCATTGTAGATTTTCTTTTCCCATTTGCTTGAAAAATTTTTTAAATAGAAAAAAATTAAAATTTTAATGTAAAGTAGAAATTACTTACTCTACCAATTTTTAAATTCTTGTATCTTAATGATACTCAACAGAAAAAAACTTTTTAAAAAAATTTTTCATTTCTTAAGATTTATTTATTTTTATTTAAAAGATAGAGTTACAGAGAGAAGGAGAGACACAAAGATTTCTTTTATATGCTGGTTCACTCTCTAAATCGCTACAACAGCCAGGACTGAACCAGGATCAAAAGCAGGATTCCATCTGGGTCACCCAAGTTGGTGGCAGGGGACAACGCCATCTTTTTTATCGAATTGCCTGGGAATTTGAAAAAAATTTTTTTCAAGCAAATGGGAAAAGAAAATCTACAATGAAACACTGAAGGGACCAATAAGGTCATATGACTAGGAAGTCTTGGATATAAAATTGTAACTAATAATATTTTAATACTATGGCTAGATTTCTTATTTTGTGTGTGGGGGAGGAGAACTCCATGGTTTGTGGATTCAAAAGGCTTCCATAGCCTAGGCAGCTCAGCAGGGGACTGGACAGGACAGAAAGCACAGCACCTTGAACTTGAATCCAGAGCTCATATGGGATGAGCTTGAAAGTAGCATGACACTGGCCCCAGAAAATATATTTTTAAAGCATATGAAAAAATTTTTCAGAGCAAAAAATTGATTATGGGATGATGTTAACATTGTTTTGTAAATAGTTTATATTAAATGAAATGTATAAGAATTTTGTAGCAATCTGGAAGATTATGTTTTTCAGAATACTACATAGGAGGAAGATGGAGAAAGGGGAGGTGCGAGTGTGAGAGTCTTGTTCACTCAGCTGAGTACAGAGTACACCAAGCTCATGGAGTGTGTGGAGTGATGCAGTAGTTTAAGTAACTGTTGTGAATGTGGACATCCCCTATCTGAACACTGGTTTGAGTACCAGCTGCTCTGCATATGATTCAGCTTCCTGCTAATGCATCTGGGAAGGCCATACAAGATGACCCAAATACTTCAGCCCCTGACAGATAGAACAGGATGGAGCTCTGCACTCCTAACCTTGGCCTGCCCCAGCCCTGCTTGTTGTGGCCATCTGGGGAATGGACCAGCATATGGAAGATCTTTGTCTCTGCCTCTCTATCTCACACTCTGCCTTTCAAATATATATATACATATATATATATATATTTTAATAAGAAGCCTATTTTCCATTGGCTCCAATTTTCCCTGCACTCACTTGTGTTTTTCTTTTTTGATAATCTGTACTTCCAGTAAGAATTCATGTCATTTTTCTACTTATCAGAGACTGTGGCCAGCTCTTCTTCCTAACGATTCAAACATCACGGTAGCCATCCTTTGCTGATATTTTAAAAAGCAATTAATTTCTTTATTTGAAAAGCAGAGACAGAGACATGGAGAGAAAGAGGCAGATCATTCAGTGGATGGATGGATGGATGGATGGATGGATGGATGAGGGAGGAAGGGACAAAGGGAGGGAGAAAAGAAGAAAAGAGAAGACAAAGGAAGGAAAAAGACAAAAGAGAAAAGGAAGGAAGGAAGGGAGGGAGGGAGGGAGGGAGGGAGGGAAGGAATGATGGCCAGACGGACAGACTCCTAATCTCTCATTTACTCTTCATATGCCCACAATGGTTGAAGCTGGTCCAGGCTGAAGCCAGGAGCCATGAGTACAATCCAAGTCTCCTATGTGGGTAGCCGAACCCAACAACTTGAGCCACCACTTGCTGCCTTCCATTATCTGTATTAGAAGAAGCTGGAAGCAGGAGTGGATCCAGGACTCAAAATCTGGTATTCTCATAATGGTATGCAGACATCGCAACCAGGGACTTAACCATTAGACCAGAAACCCTCTCCATTTCTGCTGGTCTTTGAAGGCTGACTGTATCAAACTGAATTGGGCAATATGGCTGTAAACATTCACACTAACTAGTAGCTAATTTACAGTACTTATTGGTAAATGTGAGACATTTAGACTAACTGGAATTTTTTTTTTTTTCTGTAAGCATGTTATCGCTAATGGTTAAGGTTACTTAAAATTTTCCAACATATTATTCAAAACAATTGCTTTATAAACAATACTGAGGTATTTGCTTGCCTTCTTAATCTTTTTTTTTTATACCTAATGGTGCAATCAAGTATTAAAACACTTTGAGGATTCAGTTAGGAATCAATAGCTATGACCTCAGGAAAGGTTAAGTGAACATGAAGTCAGAGTAATATTTTATAATTATGCCAAGAAGACAATGCTGGGAGCACAACTTTTATTAAAGGCCTACACTTGGACACTGTGTTCCTTGTAGAAGCAAGTAAATTAAATTCATGTCCTTTTATTACTGGCAACATGGAAGAACTTACCAAAGCTGTCTAGGGTTATAATCAACTAAGTGAATAAACATTTGGAGAGTACCTGCAACATGCCAGACATGCCACAGATACCCAGGAAATAAAAAGGAATAAGGCACTGAGTCATTTATAAAAAGGAGAGAGGCACACTAAAACTAATAATAAAAAATGAAATTCCATAAGAGGATGAACAAGGCACCATAAGAACGAGGTAGATAAATGGACCTTGCAAATTTAGGGAAAGTTTTACAGAAGACATGATTTAAATTCAAAGCACAGAGGACTACTAGACAAGGTTCTTAACCTGTGGCTCAAATATCCCACAAGCATCCGCAGACAGAATACAGGTGATCCATGAACTTGGATGGGAATAAACTATTCACATATTTTTTCCTCCTGAATTTTCACTGAAAAGTAGCATTTCTATTGATTTTGAGTGCAGGCAACAAACCACAGTAAAATTATGTACAGTTATGTAACTGACATAAGCCAAGTACGTAAAAACAATTACTACATGATCTTACTTACATATGGAATTTAGAGAAATCCAACTCATAGACAGCAGAATGGTGGTTCCCAGGGCTACCAGGGGAGGGAGGGACTGGGAGGATGCTGGTCAAAATTTTAGTTAGACAGGAGGAATAAGTTCAAGAGATCCATGGTACATCACTGTGACTATAGTTCAAAAACAATGTATAGGGGACGACACTGTGGTATATTGGGTAAAGCCGCTGCCTGCAGTACCAGCATCCCATATGGGTGCCAGTTCCAGTCCTGGCTGCTCCACTTCCAATCCAGCTCTCTGCTATGGCCTGGGAAAGCAGTAGAAGATGGCAAGTCCTTGGGTCCTTGCACCCACGTGGGAGACCTGGAAGAAGCTCTTGGCTCCTGGCTTCAGATCGGCGCATGCAGCCAGCTGGGGAGTGAACCAATGGATGGAAGACTCTCTCTCTCTCTCTCTCTCTCTCTCTCTCTCTCTGCCTCTCCTTTCTCTCTGTGTGTAACTCTGACTTTCAAATAAATAAATAAATCTTTAAAAATTTCTATGAGAGTAGATTTTAAGTGTTCTCACAACAGAAAGACGATAAGTAAGTCAGGTAGTGTGTATATTATTTAGGTTGATTTAGCCATTCTAAGACATATACAAATATCAAAATATCATGCTGTATACCATAAATATATGCAATTTTGTCAATTAAAAAACTTAAACATATCAATGGTACCTCTGGTGTATGTCACATAGAAATCACAGATTTTCTGAAAGAATAACAGTTATTATGTCTACTACTAGATTGTTCTTAATACACCAATAAAGAAGTTCATTTATTCCTGCATCACAATTTTTAAAATATTTAGGTGTCTTTCAATTTGGTTGGTTTTCTTTGTAATCTGATGTAATCTTTGTAATCTGACCATTTTACTTATGCATTTAAAGATACTATTCTGAGAAAGGGTCCTTGGGTACATCAGAATGTCCAGAGAATTTACCAGCTGAATAGAAAAAGCTCACTTGAACTGTTATAGAATGCATCTGAAAAAGTTTGCAAAAGCAGAGAGGAGGGGATAGGTAAGAGAAATGAAGACTTCTTTAGAGAGAATCACAGAAATGCCCAATGCAAAAATAAAAAAAAATGCAGGAGCAATGTATCAACAAGATCTGGGAAGGAACTGGACAGCACTTTGGCAATGCCAAAGACACACTTACCTGATAAAAACTTAATAGTACTATCAAATAGAGGAGTAAAAAAGACTCAGAATGAAAATGCTTGCTCAGGCTTAAAAGACAGAAAAACTATAATCAATGAATGAAGGTCGAAGTGTGGGTCTTGAGCACATCACATAGGTCCACATCTTCACAGCTTCATGTGTAGCCCTTGCAAAAACATAATCAAATTATGGATTACAAAAAATTCTGGGATGAAATGCAAAAAGTATGACATTAATGCTATGACAGAAAGCATCTCTAATGGAGGAAAGCAAGCCATACAAGTCATTTGTATTTGAAGGGAAGGAAAATCAAGGTCTACTGCCAATGCCATGGTTGTGACTGGATAGTCTTGGCTGATGGGCACCAGGTATTCCCTAAATATGAAGAGAAGGCTGTTCAGCTGGGATTTGGTAACAGGGAAACTATGCGTTGTAACACAGTTGAAAGCTCAAAGGCCTCTTACCATGCAGGAGGCCAGGAAGGCATGTGCAAAAATGCAGCAAGGAGCCTAAAGGTTCAAAATATGTTGCCAAGCTACCTAACAGTAACCAGTATGATACCTAATGCTTCTGTAGCACGATGTTTCCAGTACAGAAAGTTTCTCAGGTTTTCTCAAATCAATAGAAACAAAAGAAAAATTTCCAGTCCTAGAAAAAAAAAAAAAGGTCATTTCCTGAGAATTGCTTCCTCCCTCCTGCTTCCCTGGAGGCAAATTCCCTCAGACTGCAGTATGTTAATGCACGTAGTGGATGAGTTTGTTGTCTGGGCACTTCAGTGCCTTCTGTTTCCACCTTGACTGGAAGCATCTCTCCCTATACTGGTCCTCTGACTTACTGGATGTCAGTGCCCCCCTCTTGTCATGACCATGAGACTTGGAAACACCAAGTGGGTGGCTGTGGAAGACAGCATCTTAGAAAGAAGCTCATCCCGGGGGTCAGTGCTGTGGCAGAGCTGGTAAAGCCGCCACCTGCAGTGCAACATCCCATATGGGCACCAGTTCAAGTCCTGGCTGCTCCTCTTCCGATCCAGCTCCCTGCTATGGTCTGGGAAAGCAGTAGAAGATGGCCCAAGTCCTTGGGCCCCTGCACCCACGTGGGAGACCTGGAAGAAGCTCCTGGCTCCTGGCTTCAGATAGGCACAGCTCCAGCCATTGAGGCAATTTGGAGAGTGAACCAGCAGATGGAAGACTCTCTCTCTCTCTCTCTCTCTCTCTCTCTCTTTCTCTCTCTGCTTCTCCTTCTCTGTGTAACTCTGGGTTTCAAATAAAATAAATAAATCTTTAAAAAACAAAAACAAAGCTCATCTCTGCCTCCATGCTTGTTCACCCTGCTCTGCAGTGAGTAATGAATAGGTCTCAAATCATAATCGGTTATGAATAATGGATTCTTCAGAAACCAAATTTACACTTATACTTGAAATATAAGAAGAGCACACAACTCCTTCAGAGGGCACTGAGAATTGAGCTCTTATTTATTTTCTCATGTCCACTAATTTTTATCATGTTCTACAATAGCCATCTTTTTTTTTTTTCTGGGAGCAAAGAAAGTTCCTCATATTTCATGTGTAAGTTATCTTCCTCACCTCCAAAGTTACTAAGTCAATCCTGTCTACCCTACCTCCCAACTCACATCATGACCTCCATCCTACCACCACTGCCACCCACACCTAGGTCTGTGACCTTGTCTGAGGTCCAGCAGCAGCCTCTTGCATGGCCTTTCCACACTGGCCTTCTTCACATACATTCTCTTCTCCACCCAAAAGCCAGAGTGATCTTTCTTAATCACTGCCATGCAACTAAGTTCTCTGTGACCTTCCAAATGAAGCAAGAATTCCTAAACCTAAAACCCATGACCTCTGTCTCTATTTCCAGTTTCATTTTTCACTACTCTTTGCCTCTTCATCAAAGCAACCATCCTACCAAACGACCTTTCGCTCACTTGACACATGCAGGTTGTAGGGAATCTGGGCCTTTGAACGTGTTTCCTCTCTTACGCACCTAACCTGCTCCATGTCCCTGACCTCTCTTCCTGATAAATGCCTCTCAGTGTTTGGATTACAGTTTCAGAGCCTGCTCCTGTGGCAGCAATTCCGGGCAATGAGCTTCTTGTCCCATCTGCTTTTTTTTGTCTGTGTCCCTGCTGGATAAAAAGCTTCTGAGGTCAGGGACTGTGTCTCATTGCATTTCCAGCTCCGGGTAGACACTCAGTAAATACTTGTTAAATGGGCAGATTAATGAGATAGACTTGTAATGAGGTTTACTCTCTAAAATAAATAATATTGATAGAGCAATAATGTTTTCCAGAAAATATTTCTACATCTATGTTTCCTTAAAAATGTCAAACTAAATGTCAGTTTTGCTATTTGCATAATCACTAAATATTAATTGATGCCTCCTGATTAAGTGGGTTCCAGGGATACAGCCTGTATCTCTGTATTCACATTTGACACAACAAAATCCTCTTATAAATGTTGCTCCCTCTCTCTTCCTTCCTGGCCTGTGCAAGGCACCACGTGCCTTACATGCTTCTCCGTTTTTTGCTAGCACAAGCTGCTGGAAATACATTAAGAACTCATCAGAATCAGCCAGCCCGTGCAAAATGCTGAAACCGTCCCATAGCTCTTTCACACCAAGTGGTTTATTTTGATAGATTTAAATGTAAAAAAGTCTCCTTTCCTTAATCCTTAAGTATAATTTACTAAACATTTTAGCTTTAAAAAATATTGCTTCCTAAGATATGTCTACCTTCTTCTTCCCTCTCTAAAATGCATAAAAGAAGTGACAGTGTCTTTGAATAACTTCTATACAACAACAACAAAAAAAACACAAACAAAAACTACTCATCCTGTCCTGCTCTCCCTATCACCCAATAAGCTGACACACAGGAAGTAAAGCAAATCCACTGATTGGCAAGAGCAAATGATACTGGAGGAGAATATGTGCGGGTAAGCAAGAGGAATGCAAAGCAGAAGATACAGGTAAACAATTCTCAGCCTGCTCTGGTCACTACTGAGAGCAAAGCAGGGAAGGATGGCAGCAGGAGGTATTAAAAACAAATATCGCCAGAAGCCACAGGTGAATTCATACATATCTTTAGGGCAACCTAGAGTCTACATGCCTTGAATCATTTCTATCTTTAATGAAACTTTCTTGGTTTACCCATCATTTTATCCCCAAGTTAGTTGAAGCCTATAGACGTTAAATATAAAGCTGGTTGATATAACTTGATGAAAATGCAGGAGCTTGATTTTTAGTCATCAGTGTCATATTTTAAAACTAAGAGAGTGATTGGCTTTAAGCAGTACATTTAAAAATAATTTGGGGGGGGGGGCGGTGCTGTAGTGTAATAGGTTAATCCTGCTCCTGCAGTGCCAGCATCCCATATGGGCATCAGTTCAAGTCCCAGCTGCTCCACTTATAATACAGCTCCCTACTGATGGCCTGGGAAAGCAGCAGATGATGGCATCGGTACTTGGGCCCCTGCACCTGCATGGGAGAACCGGCTTCAGATTTGCACAGCTCCAGTTGTTACGGCCATTTGGGGAGTGAACCAGTGCACAGAAGACCTTTCTCTCTGTCTCTCCCTCTCCCTCTCTGTAACTCTACCTCCCAAATAAATAAATAAACCTTTAACAAATAAATAATTTTGGGGCCAGTTTTGCCTAAATATACAGCTATGCAGGAATCAGGACTAATCTCAACTGACCTTGGAGAGTAAGCCAGCATCATGACTCCTCCTCTGGGCAAGCAGGAGCCACAGAGCAGAAACCTGGTCTTCACTGCTGACACTCACCTGTGCTCCCCTGCCCAAAGCAGAGGGCCCCACAGACTTCCAGGAAGTGCCAGATCCCTTCTGTGCCAGCAGCTCAGTGGTGACACGTATAATCTTTTACTTACTTTTTAACTTAGGGTCTCCATCTCAATCTAGGAAAGTATATTCATTTCCTAGGGCTGATGTAAGCATCATGGTTTCAGTGGCTTAAAACAACAAAAGTTGAGTGTCTAACAGTTCTGGGGGACAGAAGTCTAAATTCAGAGCTGACTGGGCTGTGCCTCCCCCAAAGACATGGTGGGGGGGAGACCTTTCCTGGCCCGGCCAGCTCCTGGTGGCCCCAGGCACTCTTTGGCTTGATGATGCAGCACTTCACTCTGCCTCCATCTTCACATGGCCTGCTGTGTGGGGCTCACAGCTGTTTTCTCTCTGTTAAGACACCAGGTGTATTGGATCAAGGGCCACCTGACTCCAGTGTGACTGCATCCGAACTGACTCCCTCGCAAATATTCCATTTCCAAGTATGGTCGTATGCAAAGGGACTGGAAGTTAAGATTCAGCATTTCATTCCAGAGGACACAATTCGACCCACAGCAGAAAGAAAAGAAGATCACAGTAGGTTGCTTGTATGTTACTCATAATTTGTATTTCTGCTCTTTGGCTAAATCTCATTTAGAAGAAAAAGTTTGTTCCTAGCTTCATCTTTGGACTATAAAACTTCCCTTTAGTTATAATTATATGGAGGTAATCAATTAGCAGTTTCCACTGTGCTTCATCCTCCACATGTATGAATCACAACTGACACTCCAATTTCAACCACTTTCTCAACAAATCACTACATGCAGCTCATCACCAAATCATTCACTTCCAGAAAATCAACCCCAGAATTCTTGACCCTAGTGAATCCCTAACAATTGCTAGTGTTACAGAAATTAATTTCCTTTTGGTCAGCTGGACTCTGTTCTCAAGTCATTATGTCTTCACCCTCACAAGTCTCAAATGCCAGCGTGTTTCAGCACCACAACCTTTCAACATTCCTTTACGGACAGCTCTAAGAAAGCAGAGTGAATCTGTTCTGTAAAAATCAATCATGCCTTAATTTTGTATCTGAAGACCACCCATCCAGACCTATAGGAGAATAAAACAGGACATCTTAAAACAGTTACATACCACTTGGCCTTGTGACTTAGGGGCTGAGACTATCAATTTGCAGGTATCAATCTGAGATTCTCCCTAATGTGATGTGTTAATGAACTCTAACATCCTATGTACCCATTAAAAATGATTCACTAGCTTATTTGAGAGGCAGACAGACAGAGAATATTTCCATTCGCTGGTTCACTCTTCAAATGCTCAAAACAGCCAGAATTAGGCCAGGTCAAAGCCAGGAGCCAGACACTTAATTTAGGTCCCCTGCATGGGGGGCAGGGACCCAACTACCCAAACTATCACCTGCTACCACCCAGCACTGTGTATCAGCAGGAAGCTGGAATTAAAAGCACAACTAGGACTCTAACCTGGGCATTCTATAGGAGATGCAGGAATCTCAAGCAACAGCTTAACCACTAGGCCAAATGTCCACTCCCTACCCATTTTAGAAGCTTGAAGTATTTTCTTTTCTGAATGTCATCTGTAGACATGATCCCAGTATTTGCCACAAGGGATCTTATATTGTATGGCCACAGGGACAGTGGTAGGAAGGGAGGAATCTCTGCCTTAGACAGGAGGCTTAAACTCCCTCCCCTAATGGAGCCCAAACACCACAGTGAAGAGACAGACAATAGGCAAACACATATGGACATTTCTACTGTGACAGACAGCACCAGACAGACATAGTGATGAAGAGAGGGTGTAGTGTCAGGAAGAGCAAGGGCCTAGACAGCAAAGGAAGGCCATGCTGAGACGATGAGATTTGAGGAGAAACATGACCTCCATTCCAGCTTCATGTTGCTATCGGAAAGATGTTAACCTCAAGAAAACTCTCTAACTGGGCTTCATAATTGCAGCCCAAGGTCATTTGTGATACTACCAAGGACATGCACACCAGCTATCACAACACAGGCACTGGGGAGCCAAGAGTATTGTGTTGTTCACTGACATATTCCAGTGCCTACCCACAGTAGCTGCCCAATACATGTTTGTTGAACTGAATTTCTTGAATGCATACCATCCTACTGCAGTGTTCACTGATCACTGGGACTTCCTTGAATAAGGGAATGTGGGCCTGTTCTTCCATGATTATTATGGCTTTTTATTTAAGCTCCACAATGCTAGCACACTACCGGGTACTATTCTTTCAGTGGAGCCAAATGTTAGGTGACTGACTGTGTCAGAATGATAAGGAATCAGGAATGTTACAATGTGGGATGCAGGCAGGCCGGAGTATACTGCCGTCTCTAAACGGAATTAGAGATGTAGAGAACGCCCAGTGTATATCAGAATGTGTGTTTGGAGAGTTGGAGAGCCAGAGGGATAAGCTACTCACAGATGACATGGCCATTTCCGTTTCATTTTCCTGATTTGGGCTGTTTCAAAAAGAGGAAGGCAGGGGCTCCAAAGAGCGATGCTCCCCACCAGGGGTTTGAGCTGAAGGGTTCCATGTTGTTCAATATGTTCTCAGTTGGCATCAGATACCATCACTAGGGTGGGGTTTATATGTTCCCATCATGTCCTCCTGTCAAAGATCTGCTGTGAAGAGCTATTATTTTACATTCTACTTTATAAAGCATATACTCTTCTACTTAGCCATTTTTCTGCATTTTACCATATCCTAAACCTATCATTGACAGTGGCAGCCACAAATCTCTGTGGTTTGCTTTCAGGGGAAAGATCTATGTGAACAGAGGTAGATTCAGCAAGAATATGAACCAGCAATGAATTCTTTTTTCTCCTTTTATTTTTTTCCCTGAAAGAAGGAACTTTCGCCCACTCAGAAATGAAGCAAAGCTAGCTCACCACCTCATCAAAGCTGGGTTGTATATTCATCAACCACTTAAACCACTTATGTTCAATATTTTGTTGAGTGCCTATTAAAAGAAGGTACTTCAAAGAGTTGGTGGGAAGATGCAATTAAAGGATAGGGTATTTTTGCTGTAAAAATTTGAAAATCTAAGCCTAGGCTTTTGTAGTATATGTTTTTAAGTACATTTTGAAGATCCCTCATTTGCATGCATTTCAAAAAAATTTTGGATTGACATATCTTTTTCTTCCATTTTTTTGACAACTTTCTGAGGTACCCTCTTACAACTAGGTATTTTTCTAGACCTTGAGGATACAGGAGTGAAGGAAACATGAAAATTCCCAATCTCATTGCATTCACATTCTGATTTTACATAACATGAGGTAGCACTGAAACCAAAACCCTCCACCACCAGTGGATCATCAAGGCGTAGGTACAGGGGCCAGTGCTGTGCTGTAGCAGGAAAAGCCACTGCCTACGGTGCCGGCATCCCATATGGGCTCTGGTCGAAGTCCCGGCTGCCCTACTTTCGGTCCAGCTCCCTGCTATGGCCTGGGAAAGCAGTAGAAAATGACCCAAGTCCTGGGGTCTCTGCACCCTCGTGGGAGACCCGGAGGAAGCTCCTGGCTCCTGGCTTTGGATCGGCGCTGCTCTGGCAGTTGCAGCCAACTGGAGAGTGAACCAGTGGATGGAAGACTTTTCTCTCTCTCTCTCTCTCTCTCTCTCTCTCTGCCTCTCCTTCTCTCTCTGTGTAACTCTTTCAAATAAATAAATAAATCTTTTTTTTTTTTTTTTTTAAAGACATGGGTATGGGAGCTTCCATTTCAATGTGTCTATCTGGCTCTCCTCAGATGAATTAACACTTTAATCTACACTAATTTAACTCACATTTAGATTAATATACTAATTCTTTATTGCATATCAAGTATTATTTTAAAAAATAGAGAGCACATCAAGTTCAAATTCATTCCCTTAAAAGCTTCAACCTTTCCCCTAAGGATAGCTTTTACCATTCTCCACAGGCTACATGTAGACCTAACTGGAAAACAAAGAGGAGGGGCTTTGCTTCACAATGAAACCGGCCATAGTTTAATGTCCATTTTGAATGGTGAAGGTATTCTTCCATAAACAGTCCATGAATTGTTTCATCAGTTGTAGCCAATCATTACACAACCCATTAAATTTAATGGGTCTGAACCTGGCTATGATTTTAATGCCAGTTAAGCCTCTATTACCTATAGATGCAGGCAATCAACTCTGAGGATACATTCCCACTACTCGTACAGGAAGAATTATTCAAAGATCAGGGGCTCCTTCCCCTTCAGTACCAAAGCAACTGCAGCTCAATTAGACATAGAACTATCACCATCAAGGGAGACCTCTACTGTCTGCCCCAATTGTGGATACTTCATCACTCAAGGTGAAAAGTGGTAGAAAAATGCAACTTGTCACAAATTTGCTGTAAGTGGACAATTCCTGCCAAGCTGACACATGTAACTTTGCTTCCTCTGATGTCACCGGATAATATAACTCACTGCTGAAACTGTGTTGACAGTGGAAGAAGAAAAAAAAAATGAGTCTGTCAAGCCAAGGATAATATTACAAAAACAAAGAATGTCAATGAGGCCATTTCTGCATATGTCTGCATTTCAATTGGCAAACCACAATCTGGAGACATACAAATATCACCATGGCCACTGTCTAGCCTAGAATTCCAGGATTCCAGTTTCCAGGTGTGAGATGAGTACTTTGCCCAGAGAGCTCTGTAACTAATTACTGCTTTACAAAAAAGAGAGAGAGATTGAAACAGATTGCTGCCCTCTTGTCTTCTCTCCTTCCCTAAGCAGTACACGAGCACAGCAAATCAAATGAACAAAACCAGCCTTTTAAGCAACTGCCCAGCCTAAGTCATTACTTGGCAAGTCGCTATACCATTTGTCTGTCATGGTCCTTCACAGTATGACATCCATTTCCAAGAAGATGTCTTGATAAATATGGCATCAAAGTCCATGTCTAGGGAAAAACTGAATGGGGATGTATGAGTCCATTTCAGAATGAAATAAGTCCCTGTGACCATCTGTGATCACATACACAAGCCATGAACTGACTGAACACATCTGCCATGTTTGAAACCCTTTCTGCTTCCGATGCTTTAAAGGTAATGCACAAAACTTTAATTTCATGGCATCTTTCACAACAATTACCCTGTCCTAGCTCCCGAGCACTACAGTAACACCTGAGAAACAGGGGTTCACACATCTGATAGAGGCAGTGCACTTACATAACTAATCCTATAGTCACAGAGAACAATTATCAAGCAACCACACAATTATCTAACTAAACACAACACTTCTGTGGTCACTTCCTTGAGACTTCTGTAAAATGAGTGAAATCACTCCTTTCTGTGACATACAACAGCACCTTTCTTGTTTCTCTCTTCAGCACTGAGTTCTGTTGTTTTCATGCTATGTCTGCTTTGTTGGACAACTGCTACTCAAGAATAAGGACTGCATCTTAAGTTTACATTACCCAACCAGTCCTTGACCCTTTCTCTCCTACTACCTATCCTAAACCACCATAGAAATAAAAGCTGACCCATTTAATTTCCTTTCTGCATCGGAGTGAAGAATTTACACAGACCCCTGGGGTATCAACTCCCAAGATGAACCGATCATCCTCAACATAAAGGCACCAGGATGTCAGCTAAGAAAGCCAGAGCCAGTAGCTCAGGCAAAACCGTTTCTTTGGGAAAAGGAATAATTTTATTGGACCTAAGAACCTGGAGTTGGATCATTGCCGGTTGATATCCATACTTATTCTTTGATAAAAGGATAAAGAAAACACAATGAGTTTTTCATTGGCTAAATTTCTTCAAATTATATTAAAAGAACCTTTCCTAAAATGTCCCTTCTTATGAAACAATGTTGTTAATGTGTGGTATTGTTTTAATGATAATTTTTTAAAAAACATGATCTTTATCAGTTTTTTTTTTTCCTGGAGACTTTTCCATCCCATAAAATCTAAATATTTGGGAAACACTGGCCTCACCTATCCATCTTTACTGGCTGGTAAAGCTACCTGTAAAAGTCAACCTGGATGTATAAGCTAATGTCAGAAGGCAGCTTATCAGCTAGTGTGCTTCATGTTGATAAGATCCAAGGAATTTCAGAAGATAATTATCTTGGCAGGAAGCCCTCCAAATTCAAAGACAGATATTGAAGACATATATATTCAGCTTCTCCTTTGGTTGAGATTTTTTTTGAAACAGAAGCTAGCATTTTCCATGAGCTTACATGATTATAGGTCAGATTAAAAGAGCCGAGAGAAAAAGGAAATGTGATCTTATTATAAGATCACAGATTATAATAAGGCAACCAAGAGAAGCAAGAAAAGGCCATGGAATATAGAACAAAGAACAACTGAAAGGTTGAGGTGAAGGGGTAAAGTGAGAGAATAAAATAAGAAAGAAGTATAGGGGCAGACATTTAGCCTAGTGGGTAACAGCCCTTGTCCCACATCAGAGGACCTGGGTTCAATACCCATCTCTGGGTCCTGACTCCAGCTTTCAACTAATAAGGACTCTGGGAGACAGTGGTACTGGCTTAAGTAATTTTGTTCTTGCCCTGTGTGGGAGACCTGACTTGAGTTCCCAATTCTGGGATTTGGGCCAATGCAGAGGCCATTGGTATCTAGGGTATAGGTATCTAGGGGCTGGCCCAGCTCATTGGAGAACTTCCTCTCCTTCTCTTTTCCTTCCCTGTCTCTGTATCTGCCTCTCAAATACTTTATAATTTTTAAAAAGAAACTGCATGCTCACATATTAAGACATACATATACATGCATGTATACACAAACCTATGCACACATAGGCCTCCACTGACATTAAGGCCATAAAGGCAGTCAGAAGACCCAGGAGTTCATGAACTCCATGAACTGATTTCAGAAAGTTTTTGGAAAAATGTATAAAAAGGCAAGTTTATTTTGGTGCAAACAATTTTTGAAACCCATGCATAATTATCTTCATAATATATATTTTCCCTGTACTTTTTGAAGACCTTTGCATATGTTGCCCCTGCCTTTTCAGTTACCAAAGGACAAAAAAGTAATCCTGTAATTTAACCAAAGTCTTTTTAACATGGAAGGAAACAGTTCAGCTTTTTCAATTAAGTGACAGCCAAAGTCAAGAGTCAAGCATCCTAAATGAGTTGCATTCCTTACATATCAGTGTTTGCATCTCTGCTAATTATGTCAGCTTTCTTCCTGGGCAGAGAGGGTTAATCAAAGAGCAGTCATATACTTCAAACATCAACTGAGGACTATGACCCCTTTCTTGGAGACAAAAGAGTAAGATCACATTTCTGGAACTCTCCTTCCAAAAACACTGATAGAGAGTATAGTCAGTGAGCAAAGCAAAAAGAAAACAAATGCTGTAATGCAGTCAGTTAAAGCCCTGTTTAGGAAATCTGCATCCCATATCCAAGGGCAGAAGATTGAGTTCACCCTCTACTTCTTATCCAGCTTCCCATGTCTAGCATGTCTGGAAGGCAGCAGATGATAGCCCAAGTCCTGTGGGTCACATGAAATTTTTGGCTCCTGGCTTTAGCCTGGAGCAGCCCTACAAGTTGCAAGCATTTGGAAGATCTTTCTCTCTCTTACCTTTGTCTCACCCTGTCACTCTTTCAAATAAATAAACTTTGAAAAAAGAAAACAAAAAAAGTTTGCTTCTGATTTGCATCAACTTCTTTTACTTCCTCCAAAGAAAGGAAACAGTTATTAACATGGTAGTATTGGTACAAAGTGTTTTTCACAGGTTTGCTATCCACAGAAAACATCCCAAAAATATAGAAACAGAAATCTGCCCACATCTGCAGATCCAGCTCATCAAAGGATACAGCTTTGAGGGTTCCATGACTCTTTAGCAAACAGCCCTTGAGCGCTAGAAGTTAATCTCAGTTTCTGAAGTTGGGGCTTTCGTGTGCTCCAAGAGGGCCTGAGAGAAGGCATTCAAATGGTCACAGATAAGTTCCTCATACATGTGTCTATAGTCTTCCAAACCAGAGTCGAGAATCCCTCTGCTTGGAAGGATTACCATCTTGTCCTTCCTAACTGACAACTCACATATTGGATAAATATGGTGGATTCACCAGTTCTCCCAAGTTCCTCTCCAACTGACTTTCTGGTAGGGGAGAACACTGCCCTGGTTTCTTGTCTAAGTTGTACCACATCTGGAAGTTGGAAAGAAATGTCAAGAACTAGAGTAGAGGCAGAATCATGCTCACAACCCCTGTGATGTGACTGGATCAAATTGCATTCCTCCTCACCCCTCAATGGGAGTGAAGTTTAATGTCCATGTAATAAAGATTTTACCCAGCAGGTGGGAGTAATTACACATAGCTCATATTTCTAGGTGGCAAATTTCCCTCAAGTTTTTAATCCAGCAAGGATACTACAAGCTTTTTGAACCCTGAACTTACCAACCAACTCTCCAATTTTCAAGACAGATATGATTAATCACAATTCATGAATCATTGCATTTATGTCATAACTCAAATTTTGCTGAAGATAGGAGAATGGACAAATATTTCCCCTGGACCAAAGGCATTTTATTGCCATCTGGGATATGCTCCAGTTTTTTGTCTGTTGTTTAATTTTATTTACTTGAAATAATATGTTCTTAGACTATTTTATTTGACAGGTAGAGTTATAGACAGTGAAAGAGAGACAGAGAAAAAGGTCTTCCTTCCGTTGGTTCACCCCACAAATGGCTGCTGCGGCGGGCGCTGCGCCGATCCAAAGCCAGGAGCCAGGAGCCAGGTGCTTCTTCCTGGTTTCCCATGCGGGTGCAGGGGCCCAAGCACTTGGGCCATCCTCCACTGCCCTCCCGGGCCACAGCAGAGAGCTGGACTGGAAGAGGAGCAACCGGGACTAGAACCTGACACCCATATGGGATGCCGGTGCCGCAGGCAGAGGATTAACCAAGTGAGCCACAGTGCCGACCCAGGCATTTTTTTTCACTCATTGCTTTTAACCAAAAAATGCAATGATTCTGCCATGAGCTAGAGTTTAGCTGCAATGTCATTCTGCGTTTAAGGTAAATTCATGTTTGTGCCTATGAAATAGGAACACGAGTGATCCAAGGAGAAACATTTATACACAATCTCACAAAATTGCAAAGACTGATCTATTTCCATTGCAATACTGCAGATTGTACAACTCCTTCTCCACCCTTAATTAACTGACTCAGTGAGCCTCCACTAGACTTTCCAATTTCCCAAATTATTTGCTCATTCAGAATTTGAGACTGCAATTCATCTAGTAACTTACCAATTTTAAATCGTATCTACTATTTGACTACAAATATATTAACAGCTTTAATCCTTTGTCAGGAAACAATACTGGGAAAGGGATTGAGTGGTAGAGCTGCATTAGAAGTCAAAACTCCAAAAATTTTGGTCAAGGCAATCATGATGGAGAATAAGTATATTTACTCTTTCTGGGGATACTTATCTATAAGAAACCAAAGATCTGGATGCTCAGTACTCCCCAACCATGATGCTTAAGCATTCAGCTTCTGATCCAGCTCCCTGCTAATCCAGCTGGAAAGGTAGTGGAAGATTTCCCAAGTGCTTGAGCCCCTGCCATCCATGTGGGAGACCTGGATGGAGTTCTTAGCCCCTTGCTTTGGCCTGGCCCAGCATTGGCTGTTGGCTACCATTTGGAGGAGTGAATCCGTAGACGGAAGATCTATTTCTTTCCTTCTATCCTTCCCACCCTCCCATCTCCCAATCCCCTCCTCTTCTCTCTCTTTATCTCTTGCTTTGCCTTTCAAATAAGTATGTAAATAAATAAACACAGAAACCTACAGGGACTGTGGTTCAATAAAATATTAACAAAATGTGCACTTCAATATCTTTGACTATATTTTAGCCTTCATCATTTGTGGCCACAATTTTCTCTATTGGTAAAGTGGGCATGGCCTTACATAGAACTGATTTTCAAGGTAAGATAGGGACATCATTAGTTTGGATAAAAAAAAATAAGGGAAGTTGAGTGTGGTTCATGAGTTATGACAAATAGATTCACATGAGATACTAATGGGGGAAATGAGGTGAGAGGTATGCGGGAACTATGTTACCACCTCACAATTTTTATTTTGTAAATTTAAAACTATTCGGAGACAAAATTTTTTAAAAGACCCAAGTCAAAAATTACAGTAAAGGGTAGGTATTCAAGTCCATAAATAGAGCTAGCTGAGTTTTTGAAGATTCCTCTCCAGAAATCTACAAGCACTTATCAGAAGAAAGATAAGGATTCATCTGAACATGTTAGTATTTATAAACAAAGACCTTCTATAAAATCCAGTAAGAAAACATCTTTCATGGGTTTTTTTTGTTGTTGTTTTGTTTTGTTTTTTGGACAGGCAGAGTGGACAGTGAGAGAGAGAGACAGACAGAGAGAAAGGTCTTCCTTTGCTGTTGGTTCACCCTCCAATGGCTGCCGTGCTGATCCGAAGGCAGGACCCAGGTGCTTCTCCTGGTCTCCCATGCGGGTGCAGGGCCCAAGCACTTGGGCCATCCTCCACTGCTTTCCTGGGCCACAGCAGAAAGCTGGACTGGAAGAGGAGCAACCAGGACAGAATCTGGCACCCAGACTGGGACTAGAACCCGGTGTGCCGGCGCCGCAGGCAGAGGATTAGCCCATTGAGCCACAGCGCCGGCCTAATCTAGTTTTAATACATTTTAATAACATAGACACAAGAAACTCAATGACTATTAAATGGTGGCAGTATTAAAATCTATGGTTCATAATGACGGTGTTGAGGTGGGCACTGTGGTGTAGCAGGTTAAGTTGCAGCTTGGGACCCCCACATTCCATATTAGAGCAGCTGTTTCAAGTCCTGGCTTCTCTGCTTCTGATCTAGCTGCCTACGATGCATTCTGGGAGGCAGCACATGCTGACTTAAGTACTGAGGTCCTTGACACCCAGATGGAATTCTGACCTCCTGGCTTTGACCTGGCCCAGCCCTGGTTGCTGTGAACATTTGGGGAGTGAACCAGAAGACAGAGATCCCATTCTCTCTGATGTTCTGCCTTTCAAAACAAACAAACAAACAAATAAGCATTTCTTAAAAGGAGGTGTCTCTAAGTATTCTGGCATCTTCACCAGCCCAGGCTTCGAGTCATGTTGCTACCAAATATTTGAGTGTATGTGTGTGCATATGAGTGTATTCTGAACATTAAGATGGAAATTTATTTCAATTATTAAGGGTATGAACTCTAGAATCAGGTTGAGGTCAAACTGCAGCCCCAAATAACGACTCGTGTGACCTGGAGCAAATTTCTTAGCATCACTGACTAAGTTCCGCCATCTGAAAGCAACAATGATTTACCTTGTGAGTGGTGTGAGGATGGTGAGAATTATCTCTGGGTGGGCACTCAAACAGTTCCTGGTCATATAGTAGGAGATCAACAAATGTTAGTTCTGTGTTATCCTTGAGTCTGCAAATGTGAGTGGATCTACATTATTCTTGTCCCTTTAAATGAACCTACTACTTCCACAACGTTGAGCAGAAGCCTCAGTATCAATTGCCCTTGATATCTTTGTGTTGCTTGCCAATGATTTCTCCCCATTTGGCTTTCATAAGATATATCATGGAGGCAGAAACGCACTCTCTTCCTACACCGGATTCATAAACCTATTCATCTGCCCCAAGATACTACTTAGGACATTTCTTGTTAATAAGACACAGAGAAAACAAATTCTGCTGTTGTGTGAACTTGACTCAGAATATCGACAGTGTTGGCCAAAATCACTGATTGCCTATTACAACATTCCATTCCAACACATCATGAAAGGTTGATCACTAAAAATATATATTATATGATTCATAATTGTAATATAGGATGATTCATCCCATTCTGATTACTAGGACTATTATAATATTAGTCAGACTAATTTACTTCCTAACCATTATAATAATGTAAGCCTTTTTGGCAAAGGACATTATATAATGCATTCAATTGTTCTAATTATCAAACAAATCCTATATTTTTCATCAACAAATTTCTTATTTTAAAAATGCTTGAACTAGTATTAGAAGAAATAATTCTAACCTTGATTGTCACACAAAGGCTTATTATTATTATATTACTATTTTAAACAATGAATGCACTTTGGTAGTTTTAATAATAAGTTTATGATTTTATACAATCCTGACCAAGCTACTGGTTTTGCCACTGCTGATAACAATTTTGATTAGTGGATGATTAATTAGGACCTTGACTTCTTAGCCACTTCAAAAGTTGGTCCTAAGAAAGTCTTTTAATCCACACCGGGGCAGCCTGGGAATAGCATCTATATGTGTAGGGGGAGGTACCTAGGGTACTGTCACTTAGAGAGATTCAACAAATCCAAATCCCAGTACCCGATCTGTGCTCTGCTCCACCCTTAGCTTCCAACCTTCCAGTGGAGTTAGCTTCCCAGTTTCTTCTTCAATAGCTTCAGGTCAGGAATACGTGGTCTGTTGGTATGTATACACCCAGGGAGGGCGGCACAGGCATGAGGTTGACCTCTTATTAACTCACTTTCCCTGAAGATACATTCGATGTATTATGCATGTGTGTGCTGCAGAGGAGGGGAGCAGCTGTTCTATTTTCTCTTGGCTCAATTATCCTACTTTACTTAGGGAAACACGTTCAATTCTGCTAGTAAGCAGAATTAAAGTGACCCTTGCTTTGTGATCTGTTTTGAGGTAAAGTGTATGCATTATCTGAACTGAATAATGATGATAAGAAACATACAACTGTATTTTATTTGAGAAAATTTCCATGGACAGGTTGAAGATTTTTCTTCTTTTAACTTTTTTTTTTTAATCCCTCATTCTTGTCACAAAGCACTGTGGCATCCCCAAAGTGGATAGAGTGAGTAAAAGTACCCTGGCGATCACAGCTTCAGAGAGCCATTACCACCTACTGCGGTTCTGAAGGGGACCCCACTGAGAACCTCAACTGTGGAGCTAGGAGGGGGCTGCTCACAGGAGCTGGGCCTTCATTAGTGGAATTAGCCACTGCCAAGTGCAGTCAGGCAGGGAGGGAGCAGAGCGATGAACGCCTTCCCTTCCACTCTAGGAATTCTCCTGATGTTGTTCAAGTCAGCATCCCCAGGACACAGAATGTGGGGGAGACTGGGGGGAGGGATACATATGAGGAAGAGCAAATGGAGAATAATCAGCATATGAACAAATCTTTAAGAAATAAGCCACACGGGTTTCCTGTTGAAACTGTAATTACCTTTAAAGCACAGTTCAAATTTGGCCTCCTGGGAGCATTTCCTGATGACTCAAGGTTTTACTGATTCCCCTCTTCTTTGACATTATAGTGCTCTGAAGTTTGCCTCAGTATTTTTCTTACATATAAAGAAACAGAGATTTTTTAAATTGAAATAATTCTTTTTGCAGACTATTGGGGCTTGGTTGGAGGCCAGGTTGATCAATAACTATTTTATATGTGATGCTCCTTATAAACATTATACTTAAAGGATGTTTTTTTCCTGGACTTCCTAGCCCAGCAGAGACACAGTGCTTACCAGCTTCATTCTTTTAACACTAAATCTGCCTTGTGTGGCTTTTTTTTTTTTTAATTGGACAGAGTGGACAGTGAGAGAGACAGAGACAGAGAGAAAGATCTTCCTTTGCCGTTGGTTCACCCCTCAATGGCCGTTCCTGCAAAGCCAGGAGCCAGGTGCTTCCTCCTGGTCTCCCATGCAGGTACAGTGCCCAAGGACTTGGGCCATCCTCCACTGGACTCCCAGGCCACAGCAGAGAGCTGGACTGGAAGAGGAGAAACCGGGACAGAATCTGGCGTCCCAACCGGGACTAGAACCCGGGTGCCGGCGCCACAGGCGGAGGATTAGCCTGTTGAGCCATGGCGCCGGCCCCTTGTGTGGTTTCAAACCCGTCTCTGAGGGGATGGGGATACTGGCCCTGAACTCAGGAGCTTCTGTGCTTTCTTTTCATTCATTAATTTACTCAACTATTCAACAGGATTTCTGTGTGTATCTAGTGTATGTCAGATGTTATACTTGGTACAAGATTACAGTGGCGACAGGGAAATAGAGATATTACAGAGTTCACAAATTAGTGAGGGAGAAGATATCAAAAGATAATTCTAAAACCATCATTACAACTATAATGAGTACAATAAAATCAAGGCTACAAAGCACAGCAAGGGCATATAATTGAGGAAACTGACCTAGGGAGGTCAGAGAAGGCTTCCCTGAGAACGTGATAATTGGTATGGAACCAAAGAATATGCACTAACTAGGTGACTTCTGGGGAGCATTCCAACCACAGATAGCTGCAAAGTCTCTGCTTCAAAGCGAGGATGGTGAGAGGAGGGAGTTAAAGGAAGGCATGAGCTACGAGGCTGTATTAGAGACCAGAAATGGACAAAGGTAAGAAGTACTGGCCATCCAGGGCTTGAGACAGATTCTGGGCTTTATTTTCGGATCAGAGAAAAACCATCTTGGGGGCTTAGGCAGCAGAGCGTGTGATGGTTAATTTTAGATGCCCATTTGACTGGATGGCAAAGCATCATTTTGGGTGTGCCTGTGAGAGTATTTTCAGATTGACATGCACGTGCGCTAGGTGGGGAAGGCTGGCTCTCACAGTGGCAGGCATGGGGCTCATGTTGAAGCACAGCAGGTTAAGCTGCCACCTGAGACACTGGCATTCAAGATGAGTGCCACTGGAGTCCTGGATGCTCCACTGAAGATCCACCTCTCTGTTAATACACCTGGGAAAGCCGTGGAAGATGGCCCAAGACCTAGATAGAGTTCATGGCTCCTGGCTTTGGCCTGCCCCAGCCCCAGCTGTCAGGGCCATTTAGGGAGTGAACCAGTAGACAAAGATTTCTAACGTGGCCTTTTAAATTTATATATATATATATATATATATATATATATAGAGAGAGAGAGAGAGAGAGAGAGAGAGAGAGAGAGCGAGCCCTCCACTCATTTACCAATTCAAGGTAGAAACTTTCTGCCTGCTTTTTAAATTTCTTACCTGAATAGCCAATGATTCACTAAGTTCTTACAGATTTTATCTCTCTGGTATCTTTTTTAAAGATGAGTGGACCCAGGGAAGATAAATGCAGAAAACAGACACATGTGTCAAGCTATCCACCTCCTGGAGTGGGGATACACTCTCCTCCTCTGCCTTGAAACATCAGAACCTTAGCTTCCCTAACCTTTACTTCCAAGACTTCTATGGTTGCCCCTGGCATTCCCAGACCCCCTAGCTGAGATTCAGAGTTCCCTCTGATCAGCTTTCCTGTCTGGGCCTTTGGACTTCAACTGAGTCATATTACCAACATCCCAGGGTCTCAGCCTGCAGACAGCCTGTGGGCTGGTTTTGGGGCTTCTCAGCCTCCAGCTTCTCAGGAGCCAATTCCCCTAAAAAAGCTTATCTCATATCTCCAGATCCTATTGGATTTGTGAGTCTGGAGAACTCTAATACAAGCTGACATGGTCAGAGGTGGCATCTGAAAACAATCCTTTTGACTGGTGTAAAATTCAATGGTTCAGGTAGGGGAAATGCTAACTTGGACAAGATTATAGTGTGTAGAGCAAAAGAGAAGCAGATGAATTTGAAGGATACCAGATAGAAGCCAGCGCTGTGGCAAAGCAGGTAAGGCCACTGACTGCAGTGCCAGCATCCCATGTGGGCACCAGTTTGAGTCCCAGCTGCTCTACTTCCAATCCGGCACTCTCCTGTGGCCTAGGAAGGCAGTGGAGGATGGCTCAAGCCTTGGGTCCCTGCACCCACATGGGAAACCTGGAAGAAGCACCTGGCTCCTGGCTTCAGATCAGCACAGCTCTGGCCTTTGCAGCCAGTTGGGGAGTGAACCAGTGGATGAACACCTTTCTGTCTCTCTCTCTCTCTCTGCCTCTCCTCTCTGTGTGTAGCTCTTTCAAGTAAATAAATAAATCTTAAAAAAAAGATACCAGAGAGATAAAATCTGTAAGAACTTAGTGAATCATTGGCTATTCAGGTAAGAAATTTAAAAAGCAGGCAGAAAGTTTCTACCTTGAATTGGTAAATGAGTGGAGGGCTAGGCATTGAGATAGAATATACCAGAATAAGAACAGACACAGGCTTAGGAGAGTACAGCTGAGTGACATACTATTATAGCATAAAAGCTATTGTAACTTACATAAAAAGTGGTGGAAGCAAGAAAAATGAGAGTCAATACAATGTTTTATAATGCAACCAGAGCTAGGGACATTGACTAGTGGTCTGACCTCTGACTAATGCAATGTTAGCTTTAGTAATTAATGAAATGCCTATAGATATGAAAGACTGCAGATTTCTAAAGATAGTCCACTCAGTGCAAGATCATACACTATATGCTAGGAAAACTGGGAATTGTGTTATTCTCCCTTTGCACTTGGATAAATTGAGATTTATAACAGTTAATAACTTGGCCACTCTGAGTCAGCAGAACAGTGCAGGGAATAAAGATTCAAAGAGCTGGAAGGAAATTTAGAGACCACTTGACCTGGTCCCCTTGCGGACCAAGAGCAGACATTTTTGTTCCATGTCTGACAAGCTGTTAGCAACAGACTTGTGACTAGAATCCAGTGTCTTGACTCTTAGCTTTGCACTATCATTTTCACTCCAACACACTTACTGAGTTTCAAGCGAATGGTCCACTGCCCAGTGGTTTGGCCTTTTCCAGTAGCCAAAAGACTCCTTTCTGGAAGTACTGGATAACAGAAAGTATTGTGGAGCAGTTGAGTCGCAAGTGCTGTGTGTAAAATATAAGCTGATGTGAATTTTGGCAAGTTGACGTGTAGCACATATGAGAATAATTACAATTCCCTGCAATCTCAGTTTCTTCATCTATAAAATGTGATAGTTGTGAATAATTATGTTCTTGCTCTATGAAATTATGGTTCTATGTATGACTCCCCCAACATCCAAGTTCTCTCTGGACTTGGGAAAATAACTCTCCTTTCATTGTTTGGAATATGTTTCCTGATGAAAGGGGATATGTGCTGGTTTGTATCATGGAACATATTTTCATGTTTAAGCTCCAGAGAAAGTGAGAGGAAAGCATAAAACAGGAAGCATCTGCATTTTTAACTGGCAGAGCAAGTGGAATTTGATGTGACTTCAACATTTTTCACTGCCTTGTATTAACAGATGGCTAGAATTCAAAAGTGCTCTGCATAAGGAAAAGGGTAGAAGCTGGTTACAAGGCCTCGTGGAAGAAGGACAAAAAGAAGAAAGGGGAAAAGTATAAGGAAGGAGGGAAGGAAAGGAGGGAGAGAGGAAGGGAGGAAGGAAGGGTGGAAGGGAGGGAGGGAGGGAGGTAGAAAGGGAGGGAAGGAGGGAGGGAGGTAGAGAAGGAGGGATGGAGGGAGGAAGGAAGAGAGGGAGGGAGGGAAGGAGGGAGGAAGAGAGGTAGGGAGGAAGGGAGGGAGGAAAGCAGGCAGGCAGAGAGGGAGGACGTGTGTATGTATGTATGTATGTATGTATAGGGATACTTATAAAATATCACCATTTCAAAGTGGCAGAGGAAGGAGGGAGAGAGAGATTCCATACTAAATTGCATGAACTTTCCTCAGTGTATTTGAGAGATACAGCTCTTGGGTCAGAAATTGCTAATCTACTTTGAAGTCTAGCTTCTTCCACTGTTTGCTTTGGGGGGTGCTCTCATTCATATAAACTTCCAGCCTCATCAGAAACATGTAGCAGTCAAGACAGAATGACAGAAAAGTTTCAGGTCAACAGTGCTTCACTGAGACACCTGTTTGCTGTTTGTCTGAAAGTGTATGTTAGTAGGACTTGCTCCCAACATCTGGACTAAAACATGTCGTTTCTATCATGTTGCCTTGGAAGGAAGATCAATAGCCAGGGTGATTATTTGATCCCTAGAACTGTGCTGTTATTAATAACCCTCCTATCTTTTTGGATCACCTATGGTCTTGTGCTTACACTTTTTTTTAATCCATCAAAGAATATTAGTATTGCTTTCTTCCCTAGTTTACTCACAGATTCTGAAATTTTCCAAATTTAAGTCTGAGATGTCAGAAAGATGTTGAAATTCAGGCCCAAGAAAGATTCTTTTATAGTTTTTCATTGGGATTCTTGATTTCCAAAACAAACAGTATGGATATTTTGTTATCAATGACAGTTTCATGGAGATCCTGGTTGGCAACTCCTAACACAATCTTTGCACACAAATGAGCACCTTGAATTAGTAGTAGCATTAGCAACATCACCACGGGGACAGGAACTCCCTTGTCCCTCATTTCTGTCCACAGTAGCATGCATGGCATTTATGTTTGCTTTCACTCCTTCCTTTCTGTCTCTGGCCCTCCTCCTTTTTCTCAAAGAGTTACTCCGGAGCAGATCACAAAGGGGGAAGACTGCCAACAATGGCAGTAGAGGTAAAAGAGAAAGGGTGCATTCTTCCTCTACTTTTGGAGTTGGCTGTGGCAGGTCCTTCACTATCCTCTATCCCATCATTCCCACCCTCCCCACTCTGTTTCTAGGACTCAAACACACCTGCCACCCATAGCTCTGATCGCTTTGCTGAAACCCACCAACTCCCACTCCCACTTTAGTCTTACTTCAGACTGTGGTGTACTCAGCATTAACATTCCTCTGCACTTTCCCCACAGAATCTCGGGGGAGAGAAATGAGAAAGGATCAGAAACTACTTCACACCTCATTGGCTTCTCACTGCTGCTAGCAGATTTATGCATTTATTCTGAAGGGTAGAAAAGGAGCACTTTCCCAGTGCACAATGAAGGAGAACCGTGGCTTCAAAGCAACAAGTTGAGGTAGTTGATTCAAAAGGAAGGCAGGTTCTTGGTGTGGTCTTTGGATATGTGTCAAGTGCAAGAGGCTTGGAGCCAGCATTGTAGTGTAGCAGGTTAAGCAGCCACCTGTGATACCAGCATCCCTTATGGGCACCAGGTTGTATCCCAGATTCCCCACTTCCAATCTAGTTCCAGGCTAATGGCCTGGGAAAAGCAGCAAAAGATAGCTCAAGTGCTTGGACCCTTGCCACTCTCCTGGGAGACCGGGAAGAAGTTCCAGGCTCCTGGATTCAGCCTGGCCCAGCCCTTTGGGAAGTGAAACAGCAGATGGAAGATCTCTCTGTCACAATGATTTTCAAATAAATAAATAAATCCTGTCTAAAATGTGCCAGGGGGCTTGGTGCATAACAATCCCTTGGGAATGAGCAGTCATCCATGCCCTTTACCACCTATTCTTGCTCCTCAAAAACAAAACAACCACAAATAGCAAATACACACATACACATTATAGTAAGTAAATTTATTTAGACATGGGGCTCATAGTGGTTTATTCGATTGAAAAATTTCTGATTTGAAAGTGGATACACAAACCTACCTCAGACAGATTAATGTGATTTTTTTTCTTTTTTTGGGGGTGGGGTGGGGACAATTAGCAGGTTTAACTAGTTCAATACTCATGTTTCAGGACAACTGCTTGGACAACTCAAAATCTACTTGTGAAACTTAATAGCTTCTCATAAATTGTAGATGACTATATTACTGGAAATAGTTCTATATAAATTGATGGTGTGGACTACATACTGTAGAGGAGTTTATTATTTAGAGAAATGTTATGGGAAATTATTTCATAACCATTGATCATCCATCTCCTATGTTATCTGCATCATGTGTATGAATTCGATGCCATTAAAACAAAGTACTTATATATGACTAAGATCAGGGTTTTTAGTTTTTTTTAGATATGCCTCTTAGATCTAGAAACCTCTCCTAAAAAATAAAAGTTAAATTTGGAATATGTGACAAAAGACAACAGTTTCTTCAAATAGAAAGACCTCAAGTGTTCCCTACAGCTTGTGTATCTCGATATCTAAGACACAAAGTGAAGAACTATCTCATCATGAAGACCATCCCTTTTAAAAAACAATATTTCCTTTGTGCTTCTATCTAGCAGTTTTTCTTTTTAATGGAATATCTGCACAATGCATGGACAAATGAGATTTTTAAGGTGCAAAAATTAGTTGGATATAGTTGCAGAATTCTCTGGATAAAAAACTAAAAGCTAACTTACAAACAATTATTCTTATTTTCAAATGCTGCTTCATTTAGCCCAACTCATTGGTAAGACATTTTATAGACTGGATCAGGAATTTCCATTTCTCCCTCTCCCATCTTTTTAAATGCTTAACCCTTCCTGATGGGAGACAATGCAGAGGGCTTGATGGATATACAGGGGCTTCACTGGCCATCTCTGAAATCATTTCTAGCATGGAATGTCTATGAACACCACCCAGAGGCATTGGGCCTCACAGGTGGAATATTACAGCCGGGGCCCTGAGGAAAGGGTCTGGCTCCGGACCTAGCCCTGGCCTCCAGCCCACATGAGCTGTTGCCAGGTCCCCCTGCCCAGAGTGCTACTTCCAGCTGCATCATCTGGCTCACTCCATTCTCTTGCCTGCCCACTTCCCCAGCAAGTGTAGACAGAAAGCTTCACAGATCTTCCTGTCCACTGTGCATGCTTTTGCTTGACGCCACGTCTCCCAGGATCTCAGTGGCTCAGCTCGGGTGTCTTCTGCTGGCCTTGATCTGGTAGCTTCAACCTCCACTGGAGCTCACGTCTCCTCAGTCCCAGACTCACATCTATCTGCCTTTGACTCACAGAATCCTGTGCTCATAGCATTGGGACCTGGAAGGATATTTTACTGTAATTATTACCATGGCTTTTATGCCTTTCCAAAAGAGAGCCCAATTCTTAGCTTCTCTGTTCAGTGAAGAAAAACAAAGTCTTTAGGTCTTTTTGCTTTCTCCTGGTCTTTCTCACAGACATTTTACAGGACTTCCACCCGAGTAGCTTCCACACATGCCAATCTCTAATTCCTAGAAATCTCCCTGTGGTAGGAATGTGCCTTTCTATCCTCGGTACACCAGTCTCGTGCTGCCTCTGTTAGGTGCAATTTTAATTCTTTACCTGCTGCCTTGTTTCTTGTTGGCATGTACTTCATTTCAGATAGACTCCCCTTAGCTATTACATCTCCTCCTAAGACACTCCCAGTTTGTTTACAGCCCAAAAGGCAATAGACAACACAACATGGGCCATCTTTTTAACTGATAACAAATGTTGACAGTAAGATGACAACTAGTGGAATCTCAAAAGTATACCAGAATATTAAAACTTGGTGTTTGATCACTAGAAAATGGTTAGAAGATAATCTGCAACAAACATGGGAATGGGGCTCTCTTTCTACAATTCCTTCTCTTGCGCTTGAACATGTGCTAAGATCGAAGGTCTAAGCCCAAGAAGACTGCAGACCAGGTGTCGTAGTTCACCCTGGCTTCTAAAACAAAATACCTTGGTGAGTGAATAATTTATAAATAATGGAAATGTATTTCCCTCATTTGTGGAGGATAGCGATTCAAAGCCATCAGCAGCATTCATCTGCTGAAGACACACACTCTGTTGTGTAAGGGACACCTCTCGCTGGCCTGCACATGCAGAAGGCAAAGAACAAAGGCACAAGGCTGCTCCCTTCCAGGAGAACCAATCATGAGTGGAGCTCTTGTGACCTAATCACCTTCAAAGATGTCACCTTCAATACTGTCCCATGAGGGTTTTGGGTTCCAACACAGGAATTCTAGAGGAGCACAAATATAACCCCAGTGTTAGCTTCCCCTCTGCCTGATTTACACTCTGTAGTAGGCATTCTCAGAATAAAATGTATATTTTCCACCGAATTGTGGCATTCATCACTGTAGAGGACTTTCAACCTTTTGTTCTTTTCCCTTGGGTACATGGAAATGAATAAAAATGCCGTCTATAAATGCTGTGTAGCTTCGCTGCTTTGCATTATTTTCATTTATTTGATTGTCTTTTGAGAGTCGTATTTGACAAGTAAGGATGACTCCTTATAAGCAACTGGATATGTTAATAAAGCATTTTAATACATTCAATCAATATATATGTAAGAATGCTTTTAAAAAAATTCCAGCTCTTGCTGGGGCTGCCAAGAAAGCCAGCTTCAGTAGATGAAAGAATCTGAAAGCCGAACTGTGTATTGATCAGTGCTTTTACTTAGTATTCCCCTTGAATTTTATGTTTCCTAAGGGCTTACAACCGTTCATCATGGTTCCATATGTCAAAAATATATGGGCATATTCTATTTTCCAAGTGGAGACACTAAGATCTAAGGAAGATAGTTTTCTTCCATATGCTATTGTAACTGACTAAAGAAAACTTCCAAGTTATTTTTGGATTTAGATAATTATACAAAGTTCTTGGCATATAACTGTCACTTTTTCTTACTTCCTCCTCCTTTTTCTCTAAAATCAAAACAATCCACAAATACGTACTGAGTGAGGATACACAAGAAGGCTCTAGCATCAAGAGCTTTTTATTCTAGATTTAAAGAATTATTTTATTTATTTGAAAGTCAGTGTTACACAAAGAGAGGAGAGGCAGAGAGAGAGAGAGAGAGAGAGAGAGAGAGAGAGAGGTCTTCATTCCGCTGGTTCACTCTCCAAATGACAGCAACGGCCAGAGCTGAACTGATCCGAAGCCAGGAGCCAGGAGCCAGGAGCTTCTTCCAGGTCTCCCATGCATGTGCAGGAGCCCAAGGACTTGGGCCATCTTCTACTGCCATAGCAGAGAGCTGGATTGGAAGAGGAGCAGCCAGGAAGCGAACCGGCCCCCATATTGGATGCCAGCACTGCAGGCTGGGGCTTTAACCCACACTATGCCACAGTGCTAGCCCCTTAAGCTACATTAAAGAAAACATATAAAGCCATGTACAATAATCTTATATATGAATTGTAAGATAATCTGTATTATATGACCTGTTCAGTGCTATGGACATTGAGAACAAAGGGGCAATGTTTTGGGTTAGAGTGATCAGGGAGTTGCACAGTGAAGTTGATTAAGTTCCTGAGGGAGGTGAAGACACTCTAGTCTAGGAGTTAGGCAGAAGCAAAGGCCAAACACCAGTGTGTGCATGCTATATTAGAGAAGACAGGTGGAAAGACCAATAAAGGTGAAAAAGAAATTTCAGGTAGAATAAATCATTTGCATTTATTATAACTTTAGAAATTAAGCAAGAAGTAGGCATGATTTTGTGAAATGTATAGTTTAGGCTTCTTATAGGCTAAGACTTACCTTATTTGCAGTCTCTTGTAAAGGCTTATATAAACTTTTGCAAAAGTCACTGGACAGACAGAGTAACTAAAATCCCTTTGAGAAGCAGAGGCATTTTTATTACTACCACTTTGAGCATGAGAAAATTGAGGTTAAAAATGCATCTAACTATATGATCAGATTTCAAGCCACCAAATAATTTATCTTTTCTAAGTCCTTCTCTTTTAAGGATTTATTTATTTATTCGAAAGCTGGAGTTACAGAGAGAGAAAGACAGAGGCAGTTCACTGGTTCCCTCTCCAAATGGTCACAATGGCCAGCGCTGGGCCTGACCAAAGTCAGGAGTCAGATGCTTCATCCGGGTCTCCCACGTGGATTCAGGCGCCCAAGCACTTCGGACATCCTCCACTGTTTTCCCAGGCTCATTAGCAAGGAGGTGGATTGGAGATGTGATCAATCTCTAGTATTTAAATCTAAATTTAAATATACTATCTACTATAGTACATTTAACAGTGGTCACAGCCTTGCCTGGGAATCGCCCTAAGTTAACACAGGTGGTAAAGTAATCCATAAGAAACTCTTTAGGAGCTTCCTAGGTGGGAGAATCTGATAATGGGAGTTAAGTTCTTCCTCTGCCACCTCCTAAATGTGCTATAGTGCTCATACCCTGTGGCTAGACTGTCTGGGTTCAGATCACGGCTGCGTTCTAGATAGATTCCTCACTTGTCTCAGCCTCAATTTCCTCATCTCTGACATAGGTACAGAAATAAACAGTATCAACAGCTTATCGAGAGGTTTAAATGAGTTACTATGCTCACATTGCCCTCCAAATGGGCACAGATATTTAAGAAATATTAGCAGCTATGGCTATTTATTATTGTTTTGTTGTTGAGCATCATAGCCAAAACAATCTAATTTGCATGTTACAAAAGTCTTTCATAGGCAGTCATTTGAATGCCATGTTTATCTTGTGAGAATGGTGTGGTAATGTCTATTATCTTCAATCCATAGTAGTTTTATTTTGGGAGAAGGATAAGCTACACATTTTCAGTTAATTTTTTAGCAATACAGATAAATTCACATAAAAATAAAAATAATGCTAATTTCCACCACCTGCAGGGAAGCCACAGACAGCAGTTTGATGAACACTTTTCCAAGCACCTGTCTCTTCCCATACATGTGTAGAAAGATGTGCTGTTATAAATGGGATCATACTCAACATTCACTTAAGCACCATTAATAAAATACCAAGCATGGACCAGAGGCCAGCAACAGAGGTGGAGGGAAGCAGATGATCTGAAAGACTTTGAGGAGGAGTGGGCGCCGTGGTACAGAAAGTTAAGGCCCAACCTGGGATACCCACGTTACAAATGAGAGGGCCAGTCTGAGTCCTGGCTCCCGTGCTTCCGGTCCAGCTTCCTGCTAATGTGACCTGGAAGGAAGCACGTGGTGGCTGCAGTATCTGCGTCCCTGCCAGCTGTGTGGAAGACCGCGATGGACTTCTCAGCTCTCGACTTTGGCCTGGGCCAGCCCTGGATGTTGTGAACAGAATGGAGATCTGTTAACACACTCATACTCTCTGTTGCTCTGCTTTTAAAACACGAAAAAAGAAAACAAACTTTTTTTTTTTTTAAAGATATTTAGGAGTGAAAAGGACTTAAAGGTGAATTAAGATATGAGAAATGACAGAGATTAGGAAGACAGAAATACTTTATAGGTTTTGCTTTATATAAGGGTACTCAAGACATTTACGGAAAACAGAATTAAAAAATAAGTTTATGTTGGTATAAAACAATTTTATATAGGTTTTTTTTCATAATGAGTATGTTCCATGAGTATTCTGAAGACTCCTCATATGTAAAAATTTTAATTTTAATGTTTTTTTGCAACAAAACAAATGTATCTTTTAATTATATTTTTTCACAAATTTTTGAAGGACCTTTGTATAATAGGGTTGGTTTATGAAATACATACTTTGGGAGGGAATAATATCAGTCTGTGATACATTTTACTTATTTAATAATATGTTTTAAGTGTCCATGCCAGTCAATATATCTGTAAGTTACCATTTTTCTTTTTCAATTTAAAAATGTTTATTTTCATTTTATTTTAAAATGAGAGAGACAGAGACATAGACTCAGACAGACAGACAGATGGAGATCTTCCTTTTACTGGTTCATTCTCCAAATGCCTGCAACAGCCAAGGCTGCACCAGGCTAAAATCAAGGGCCTAGAACTCTATCTGGGTCTTTTAGGTACTTGGGCCACCGCCAGTGGCTTCCTAGGGTGCATATTAGCAAGAAGCTAGAAACAGGAAATAAAACCAGGGATTGAACCAAGGCACTCTGATAAAGAATGAGAGTGTCTTGGACTGCTGGGCCCACTCCCCTTTACATTATCATTTTTAATGACTGTATAGTATTTCACTCTATGTACAGTTTTATTTACAATTTACTTAACTATTTCTATATTGGAAAATAATCAGGTTGTTTCCATTTTTTCACAATTTTTAAAAAAATATGATATCTTTATTAAATATACGTATGAAGATAGTTAGTTTTCCACTTATCCAAGTATCTACAAAGGGTAAATTTCAAGATGGGGAAAAGGCATAGGCAGTTACCACCTCCAACCTTGGTGTTAATGCACCCACTGAATATTCTGAGAAGTAACAACTTAAATGATGTCACACAGCTGAAGTAGTGAAGCTAGAGTGAAAATGCAGTATTTTCCCAGTGCTACACAGCTTGCTTTATTCAATTTTCAACTTTTAAGCATTATCACATAAAAAGTCAAAAAGTAAAAGCAAAATGTATAAACTCTTCATAGATACGCTGTTTTAAGTCTTAGCCCTATGCTTGAAAATTAAGAAGAAATATCTCAGACATGCTAAGATTCCCATAAAAAGTGGCCAAATGGAATGTTATTAAATGCACAACTGTGGAAGTCATCCCAAAAAATATTTCTTTTCTGGATCTTTGCACTGAAATATTTATCAAAAAATTTATCTTTTGAAGTTCTGATGTGTATTTGAAATTCTTTTTATAAATTCAAAAATCTTCTGGTTATGGTAATAAGCGCCATCAAACCAGTGGTATCATGGGGTGACTGAACACAGAGAACATCTTCAAAACTCTGAAGACATGATGCCCATGTAGGACATGTTAGTTTCAATTGGGATGGGTCAGACCCAAGAGGGCAAGGTGGGAGAATACATCTGTATCTCACAATACAGCACACAGCCTGTCAAGCACTCCAGAATGCCAATACTATTTCGTCATTTATGAGAATGAAGTTCAAATTCTGTGCTGTGAGGAACACATGTAGGTCACTAGTGCCCCATTTCTGTTTCTTCCCGGTTACTTGCCTTTCCAATGTAGTCCTCTCTCTTCATATTAAAAAATGCTGCTAAGAAGAATAATATACCCAAGGACTAAGTCCTAGGAGCACTTCTACAAGGCTTATGAGAGGAACACGATGGAGCAGAATGGCTGGAGCTGGGGGGACTGTCATACACATGATACCACAGGTTTCCTTGGGGATCAAGAAACCATCTGGCCCACCCGCTGTGCTCCTGCCAAAATGTTTGCCAAAGAAAGGAAGGAGGGACCTAGAGGTGAATTAGAGAGGGGAGGGAGGAAATTGATATTTACACATGTATACATGTTAACATCTTGCTAGGCATGTAATTCTCTTATGAAATTCTCCTGACGATTTCTCAGTCTCCTTCCCCTCCCTTTTTTGCTCTTTATTATATTGTTATTGTGCTTTTCTTTTACAGTCAGCTTTTTGGAGAAATTGAAAGTTCTTCTATACAACCTAAAAGCTCACTCCAATTAATGAGAATAGAGACATATGATGCTTCTTTGAGAAAACAGTATATAATAAGATGAATGGCAATAACAACAAAAAAACTTTTTGAAAAGTAAAAAAAAAAAGATCATTTCCACCAAATCATTACACTTAAACTTGCTCTCAGCAATCCTTTGCTAGTATACTGAACAATTAAGGTTCAAGAAATGATACAAATTCCTGATTAATAAAAAAGATTTCTAATCTTTTATGGCAATTATCTTCAGGGAATATCTTTCTAATAAGTATAGGTCTGTATTGCTGACAGTAAACAGAGAATATGGAAGAGAACTGACAACTTCTAAATTGAGTGGAATCATAGTATGCCTTGAGTCCATCACTTTGGATGTCATTTTCATGTAGATGAAGAGAATCCAGAAGACTTAGTATTATGATACATTTTGGAAACTATGGTTATGACTAATCCTCATAGGAGAGGTTTTGTCAAGCTCTATCTCTTCCCCTAAGCGAATGCAAATCAATAAGTCAATAGGAAGTTATGCTTAGGTTCCAATTAACAAACATGTCCTCATTCTTCGCCAGATCTATTAGGAAGAGACCGGTGATACATACGTAGAGGAGCCAAGGGCACATTCCACTGTCCAGTTCTGACTTTGCACATGGCAGGACGGGTACTAAGCAAATTGATTTCCTCTTTGCTCACATGTCCTTGATATATACCTACAAATTCTAGATGCTTAAACTCTACCCAAGAAATTATTACTGAGTCTTGTAGCTTTTGCCCTGGCTGACCAGGCATGAGATTTAGCTAAGACCTTTGCTGTTAGGTACAGATCCCATGGCATTGTAGTCACCAGATGAACAGGTGGCATTTTACAATTTGCACACTTTCTCAAAGAACCCTAAGGTAAAGAGACTATGCCATCGCTTCTTGGCCTTTTGGCTAAGATTAAGTGCAGAGACTATGCCACAGATGTACATGGCCTGCAGAGAATCAGTTAAATTTCAGTGGAGATCAGAAGACAGGTAAATGCATTTGTATTCCCAAAATTGTTAATAACCATAAACATGCTAACACCATGCGTAGAGAGATAGAGTCTCTTAAAGGTTGATATCAATTCATGCTCTAAAATCTGGTGATTTTACCATTTCCCTACCTTCAGCACTGCTCCCAGTACAGTATTTCCTGAACTCATACAGGACTTTAAACTCCAAAGAAATATGTTTATGGTCCTAAGAGGTAGAAACATCATGTTGTGGTGTTTGAAGGGTAAATCTAATGGGAGACACCTAGGCCATTGCAGATGTGCCCTTGGAAGGTAGTTCTCACGACACACTTGGTTATGAAAGCGGGCTTGGGCCCAGCTACTCTCTGCTCTTTTGCTCACCACATGAATCTTCCTTTGCATGGGCTCCACCATTCTCATCTCTTGCCATCACCAGAGGGAAAAACCAAACGAAGTATCTGATCTTAGATTTGAACCCTCCAAACTGTAAGCAAAATAAAACTTATCTCTTTATAAAGTTAGTTTCCTCATGTTTTAGTAAGGAAACGCTGACTAATTCAGCATCTTTACGAGAACTAGAAAAAGGTGCAACTTTCGGGTAGACACAGCCCCACGGCTGGAATTAATTCTTTTTTTTTTTTTTTTTTTTTTTTTTTGATAGGCAGAGTTAGACAGGGAGAGAGAGACAGAGAGAAAGGTCTTCCTTTCTCCATTGGTTCGCCCCCCAAGTGGCTACTATGGCCGGCACATTGCGGCCGGCACGCTGCGCCAATCTGAAGCCAGGAGCCAGGTGCTTCCTCCTGGTCTCCCGTGTGGGTGCAGGGCCCAAGGACCTGGGCCATCCTCCACTGCCTTCCCGGGCCACAGCAGAGAGCTGGACTGGAAGAGGAGCAACCGGGACAGAATCCGGCGCCCCAACTGGGACTAGAACCCGGGTGCCGGCGCCACAGGCAGAGGATTAGCCTAGTGAGCCGCAGCGCCGGCCCTGGAATTAATTCTTAAGAAGTACAGAACATGCCTATTTTTAGCTGTCAGTGGGGCACTTTATACTGTACACAATACAGTAGAATCCTTTATGGTATCCAATAGACATAGAAAAAAGTTGTATGTTCTATATTGAGTATTAGACCTAGCGACTACAAATTTAGATTTAAGGCTCATTAAAGCTGTGCTAATATGTCCTTCTGGAAAATATAATCCTTACATGTTTACATATAAATGCCTACTCTATTTTAAACATAAAAAGTGTAACTAAGAATGGCTTTCATTCCATTAGGGCACAGAAAATGAGAAGTAGATACGGTGGATTCTGTTCCAAGTATCTCAGAAAACAACAAAGTAATCTGTTCCTCTTGACCTATTTTTAATCCTTATTATGAAAACTTTCTCCTTGCATCTTACTGGGCCAGTCATGAGATATAGCAAAGATCATGGAAAAGAAAAAGTCAAGGCTTTGGTTGAATTTGGTTATGTCTAAAACCCTTAGATTTTTCAATTAGTTTACTAAGTCAGATGTCTCTGTGAATATTGCAGTATTCCAGAAAAGTTGTGAAAATCCAGTCAAATACAATTTTAGGAGCCTTGATCTGTTACCACTCTCACATCAACAGAGGAGAAAAATGGAGGATGGAATCATAAAATCAATAAGGACAAGGGCAAGAGCTTTTCCTCAGATTCCAAATTCTGTTTCAAAAAATAACACACACAAACACACATGCACACAACAAAATCCATAAATAAGCTTGGAAACTAGACATGTGTGGAGAAGACAGGCAAACAGGACACAGTGGAGGCCCAAGAATCTGCTGTAATTATTGCATTATTTTGAGTTGTGCTCATGAAACTATTTTTAGTGTAATGCACTTGTATCAGAAGGCATCTTGAGGGGTGCTTCCCAGCTTGGTATTTTTAGCCCAAGGAAAATCCAGAACAAAATTTAAGAAAAAAGTCAACAATAAAATCCTGAGAATGGTGCCAGCATTCTGAGTCACAGAAGGACATTCCTGCATGCATCCCATGGCAGCTCTCTGTGTGTGACAGGTGACAGGCAACTCATTTAGAGGTCAACAGTCATAGACTGGTGAGATAGGCAAACCTCGGGCTATATTCTAGGTGATGAAACAAGAATTTCTGCCTAGTGCTCTACCCAGACATACAGATGTCTACACACACACACACACACACCTTCAAATACACACTGCACACAGCTGTGTGTCCCACTGAGATATTTCACTAGCAGTGATCACTATCTGTGACTTCTCTAAGGTTCCTCTGGGTCTTTTGTCTTTCTCCTCTTCCCCTCATATTGTCATTTACAGGCGTGTCCTATGTTTTAGGAATAAAGAAGCTTCTAGCAGATCCTCCTCTGCATGCAGCCCTGCATCTTTGTCTATTTCAGCCTCCAGATGCCTCCACATGATAAGGCCACCTTCTCTCCTCTGCTGATTGGTCTGTGATGGCTGTCTTGTTCCCATGCAGGCTCCAACCCTGCTCATCATTCTAGATGTTCTTCCCACCACCGCCTCTTACAGAGCAGATCATGGGCTCACCGGAAGCACATCAACACTAAATAGAAATGCACAACAAATGACAGGCAGGGGATGGGAGTCTTGCATAGCAAGACAGAAAATCACACATGTGAGCGAGTCTGTGTTGAGTGAATTCAGTGATTCTCAAAAAACTACTACAGGGGCAGGAGCTGTGGCACAGTAGGCTAAGCTTTCACCTGCAGTTCCAGCATCCCATATGGGCGCTGGTCAGAGTAGTGGCTGCTCCACTTCCAATCCAGCTCTCTGCTTGTGGCCTAGGAAAGCAGTGGAAGATGGCCCAAATGCTTGGGCCTCTGGACCCAAATGGGAGACCTGAAAAAAGCCCCTGTCTCCTGGCTTTGGATTGGCCCAGCTCCGACCATTGTGGCCCTTTGGGGAGTGAATCAGAGGATGGCATACCTTTCTCTCTGTTTCTCCCTCTCTCTATCTGTAACTCTGCCTTTCAAATAAATAAATCTTAAATAAGAAAAAAAAAAAAAAACTACCATGGCTTCCCAAGTGCGTAAAACTAGCTGAATTTCTGATAGCACACAAGTGCCTGTGGACACGAGTACATGTGTATATGTTTATTTTCAATGGATATCATTTGTTGGCTTTTGAAAGAGAGTTGGATGGGATGCTTGTGGAGTAGAAGTTTGGGGCAGTGACCAGGCTCAAATAACTGCCTAATTATTCCTCACATTTCTTCACTTGTTGTTTTGTTGACTCCAAAAAAGTCCCCTGAGAAATACGTTTGTCTAGTATGTGACGCAAGATTCAGTTCATTTCATTGTGTGTCACTTCTGTTTCACAGGGTATTGAGGGCTTTGTGTGTGTCCGGCTCAGTGGAAACACAGGAGAATAGCAGTAAACCAGGCAAATATGGAGCCTGCCTCCCCTGAGCTCATAGTCTGATGGGAAAACGTGCATTTCTCATATGCTTTCACTAGTCTAGCTGTTACCACAAGCTACTGAAATGCAGAATAATCTAATATTCAGATATTTTTAGTCTTAATTGACTCAATTTTTTCATACTGTATGTCATTAGTACAAAACATACAGGAATAGTTGCATAAAAACAACTTCTTTTGAAAACAAAGAAAGATTTCTTAACCTAAGAAGCTCTGGCAATTTGTATTCTAGAGAGAGGTCATCTGCTCAGTGAGGTCATCTGCCCAATCAGAGACAGAAGCAGGCAAGTGATGCAGCAGCTGCCATTGGCCCAGAGCTGGCAGAGGCTGCAACCTAGAGGCTGGTAGGTTTGAGCACTTCAGCTATTGACTGACATCTGCAAGTCTGCCCATCGTACATAATGGGAAGACACCTCTGTCTGGGGCCTTTAATGAAATGAGAGAAAAGTAACACGACACTGGCTTGTTTCATGTTCACTATTCTCAGACCCTTCTTCAAGTATATTCAGGGCTTTGTTCTCTTAAACCTAAAACATACAGAAATATGTCTTCAGAAACCAAAACCATATTCTAACACATGTCCTTTTTAGTGGACTTTCTATGAATATTTTACAAAATACATGGCTGACATAATTCTGTATGGGTACACAGGTATTAGCATTATTTTTAAAATACTTATTTCTTTGTCAGAGCTCAAATCCTATGTTAGATTATTGCAGCTACAAGGAAACAAGTAAATCAAACCACCAAAACTGGGAATTTGCTCTGTGAGCCAACCCTATGTGTAGGAAAAAAAGAATTGCTAATAGGTTCTCAACAGCTTTTAATCCTAGAGGCAGATTTTCTCCACACAAGTATCTGGCATTCTTCAGCCAAGAAAACGAATTTCTGTTTACTAAACGTATGTTTAGAAACCCAACGTTTGCAGGTTGGGCTTACTGTGGTCTTTAAACACTGACAACACAAAATGGAGGAATGATCATGCCAAATATTGATTCTTCCAAAGCCAGGCTATCTCAGGCTCTTCAGGGAGTTTTTAAGGATTAACATAGCTATGTTACCCACGTTCACATCCATAGAGGCAACTATCTTGTCCCTCAAGACTGGAGAAAAAGGAAAAGCAGGGCAATGCCTACACGTTACCTTCAATGTCCTCAGGCAATGGCTATTAGGACTCTGCGGAGATGATCTGGTCCAGGAGACCCGTGGATACGCATCTCCCTAGCAGTTCAAAACACGCCTGGGGTCAGGCAGAATGAGGCTCCCGGAGCTTGAGTGCAGGGAAGCTGTCAGTCTACTTACATTAAATTTTGTTTTCATGCAGTGCAAACAGACACCTAATGGCTGGTTTGATCCCCCGCGCAGGGAGCTGATGAAGGAGGACAGACGCTATCAGGGATGGCAACAGTGTCCAGAGGCTTCACGCGGAGCTGAAGATTACTAGCAAAACTCCAGTGCTGGGGACTACCCTGAAGAGACTTCTCAGCATTGGCAAAATTAGGCATGCAAACCAAGCAGCCATCCTTCATTTGCAAACGGGAAAAGGAATGACAGGTCCAGCACTGTGGCTTAGCAGGTAAAGCTACCGCCTGCAGTGCCAGCATCCCATATGGGTGCTGGTTCAAGTCCCAGCTGCTCCACTTCTGATCCAGTTCTCTGCTATGGCCTGGGAAAGTAGTAGAAGATGGCCCAAGTCCTTGGGCACCTGCACCCACATGGGAGATCCAGAGAAAGCTCCTGGCTCCGCGTTGGCACAGCTCCAGCCATTGTGGCCATCTGGGGAGTGAACTGCCGGATAGAAGATGTTCTCACTCTGTCTCCCTCTCTCTCTCTCTCTCTCTCTCTGTCTCTCTCTCTTTTTTTCCTCCCTCCCTCCCTATACCTCTTTCAAATAAATGAATAAATTTTTTAAAAATAAATTCTTTGTCACATACATTGACCTCAATTCCTTATTTTACCTATTTACAAATCAATCCACTACTGCATATTTTTGATTCTTATGTGAAGTCTTTAAAGAATTATATGAGATGCAAAATACAGATTTCCTACTGTTTTTGATATTAATAGATTTGCTTATAAGTACCAGTTAGAACCAGAAGAAAATATGTGTATACATAAACTCAGGAGCTCAGAGTATGGATCACAATTAAGTTCTAGACAACTTTAGAGAAAGGTTGAAAGGGACTGAGTACCCCAGAAGCACCAACAGAGGTGGAGGCTGTTGGACCCTGGGTTGTACCTAGACCTGCTTGGTTTGCTAGAGTGGAGGAGGGAGAGCGTGTCAGGAGCTGGGAAAGATAGGAGCACTGCAGAGAAACTCAGAAAGGCAGGAAGTACAGCTATCTAACTGAAATGAAAACTGACATTACTGAGCAGGAAAACTCAAGTTGGACAGGCAGAAGGATTCAGATGATTGTAGATTATGAGTTGAGTCTTTGCGTGGAAGAAAATAAATGACACACCACTGCTTAGTGAAATCTCAGATGTTAAATAGATGTCTATGAACAGCTGAAAGAAATTCATCTCCATGAAAGATAGCCCAGACCTTCAGATTTGTTGATGCAAATTCAAAACTAATTCCTTCCCAGAGCAAGGGATGATTTCCTGACATGGACAGACATGGTTCCTGAGTCCCAAAGGAACTCTTCATCAGCTAAGTCAGGGTGCCAGGCAAGGACAAACATTACTATTCCATTGTGTTTATGGCCACGAACTAGCTCCTGAATCCTAGAGCCCTTGATGTAATACATCCCAGCCACAGTACAAAGACAATAAGTAGTCGTCTCCACAGGGTGAAGTATGAACCCCTCTCAGAAGAGATTTAGCATCCCCAAAAGTAAGCTACATGATGCTTATTGCCAAGAGCTTCACACATTCTCTACGTGTCATAAACAAGTATTTTCAATCTGCTTATTATAAATCTGACCTTTTAAAAGCTAAATGTACACATCTGTATACTCCTTAAAAATCTTGTACACGGATATGCCTAGTACAATTAGGCTCTCCTTTTCAAGTGTATGCCTCTTTGTCAGCCAGAACCGCTATGTTCCAGGAATTCATCAAGATGATGAACACACAGGGAAAGAGGAGAGATGATGTACAAGATCTGCAGGCCTTTTAGAAACATGGAGTTGTTCCTTTGGCCAATACATGCACATCTATGAGAGAGGTGATATAGATATTAAGGTAATAGGTCCTGTTCAAAAAGGAATGCCTCACAAACGTTACCATGGCAAAACTGGAAAAGTACCTTACCCAGCATGCCATTGGCATTGTTGTACACAAACAACCTAAGGGCAAGGTTCTTATCAGGAGAATTAATGTATGTATTGAACATATTGAACACTCCAAGGACAGAGATCATTTGCTGAGATGTGTGAAGGAAAATGATCGAAAAAGAAGGACATCAAAGAGAGAGGCACGTGGGTTCAACTGAAGAGCCAGCCTGCTCCAACCAGAGAAGCCTTATACTCTCAGAACCAAATGAAAGGATCCTGAGCTGCTGGAAGTTATACCCAATGAATGTGCAACCTAATAATTGTTTTAATAAGACCTCTGTGATGGCAGTGTTGGGGCATAGCAGCACCGGCATCCTATATGGGCACTGGTTCGAGTCCCAGTGACTCCATTTCTGATCCACCTTCCTGCTGGTGTCCCTGGCAAAACAGCAGGACATGGCCCAAGTGGTTGGTCCCCTGCCACCCATGTTGGAGACCTAGATGAAGCTTCTGACTCCTGGCTTCAGCCTGTCCCATCTTGGCCATTGTGGCCATTCGGATAGCGAACTAGCGGATGGAAGATCTCTCTCTCTCTAACTCTGCCTTTTAAATATATAAAATTAATGTTAAAAAGACCTCTGGAATATTTTTAAAAGTGCCTTAAGTATTTCTATAAATTGTATATATTGTATCAATGATATTTCTTTTCCACATTGATTACTTTGTAAGAAGCCAAAAGTTTGTATTACATCATTTATATATGTAATACATATACATGTGTGTATATCTTCATAACTACTTATGATAGGTTAGTAAAATATGGGTTCATTTTTGCCTTTCATAACCATATAAGGAGTTAAAATTGCTAGATGATTTCCCCACTCATTCCATTCTCTGTGATTCACCAGACCACTAAGCCAATTTTCTCTCCCAGGCCCTTCCAATTCTCACAGCTTGTATGTTGGGGAGAGTGAAGGAAAAGAATGGGGGTCAAAAGGACTTTGCTCAAGAGGACAATTACAAGACTTTAAATTATGAATGAAATTCCATCTAGTGGAAATAGGCATAGTGGAGGAAACAATCTTTACCAAGGCACAGAATTATGAGACGGGGCTTTGTTCTGGACAATTGGACTCTTGGGGTATGGCTGGATCCTTAGTGGAGACTAAGAGATGTGGTGACAGTCATTGCTAGATGCTATGCTATATTTTGCTATATTAATAGCAAATAATTTATTTCTCTCTTGGAAAGAGTGATTGGCTAAGGTTTAAGAGAAAGAGTAAGAAAAGCAAAATTGGGTTCAACCATCTTTGATTAGAAGCTGTTGTGCACTTCCCACTAGACAGGGCCTAGGAGCTGGCTTTTTGCACTAAGTCTGTGCAACCTGTGAATACCAACAGGTCCTGGTTACCATTTTAGGCTTCCAGTGGGGAAAGCTTTGTCTTCTGATTGGCATTTTATCTTTGACATGAAATCCAAAGACTTAAATTTTATGGGAAAAAATGCTTTGCTTGTATTCTCCTGCCTTAGAGGGTTCTCATGCTGAGCTTTAGATACTTGTCTCTCCTGGGTATCTGGGCTTAAATGAAGACTCCTATAGAGAGCACAATACATTCTGTCCTCAGAGCAACAATTAGACATTCTATTATTCACTGATATCATCCCTGAAGTTTAAATCCACATATGTTGTCATCACTACCACTATATATATAAGCTGCTGCTGGCCTCTGCCAAGTCAGACACAGTTGCTGAATACATAGAAGAGGAGAGAAGAAAGGAATGAGCAGAAAGAGGACTTTAAAGGGTTTTCTGTACCTCCTCTCTTCTATGACAAAGATACTGGACAATATTAAAAACCTTTACTATGCACTCCTAGATCTTTTGATGTCAAAAGAATGTCAGCAGAATCTGGATAAATTTTATATGTCCAACAAACTTAAGAAAGCTTTGATCTTAATATAAGCTGCTTCTAGCAAAAGAACTACATACAAAATAAATACTTAGGAAAGCAAGGGGATTCAGACTGGAAATGAATAAATAATTAATGACCTGCAGCAGATTCTCTCAAGAAAGGGGAAAAAGTTTTCTGGTATCTAAATGGAAACACACCAACTAAAACTTGAGAGAAAAGGATATACATAGGGGACTGGAATAGAAAGAAGACATGGAGGAGAGGAGTTTAAACCTAGACCATAAACTGGCTTTGCATATGGCTTCCCTTTTGTGCAACTAAGTGTCTATGCAAGGCTTCCAGCCCATTCCATTGGACGACTTGAGCAGCCCTCTGGACTGAGCAGGACAGTCTTTCCAAGGCCACTGTTGCACACCATAAGACAGATAGCAAGAGGAAATACCCAAATCCCCCTCAGCGCCCACATGCCAGCTTTGAAGAAGTTACAGAAAACGGAACTCCATCCATAATCCCAAAGAAGAATTTTGGGTATTACCTCTTGAGGGGGGAATGTTAGGTAGGAAGTCAGTTATGAGCTTATGTGTGTGTAACAGGCCTAAAGAGAAGACATCTATGTCCAGAATATGCTGCATCTCAAGGTCATCCCAATGGTGTTTCAGGGGCAGCCGGGTATTCACATCCTGCCCTGCCCTGCCCCCTTCTACCTGATAAGCTGCCAGGTGGAGGTCCCCACCCCTTCTGCCTGACAATCTTCTACATTCTCCCAGGTGCAGCCTAGTATCTGCATCTCAAACACCCTGCTCCCTTCCTCCTGTATGATAACATTTGCATCCATAAAGTCCTTTGTTTCAGACTTTCAAGAGAGAAGTTTTTCTTACATCCAAAAAGCCCTTTGTTCCAAGAGGAGCAGAGGTGGGGAAGCAAGACCCATCTCCTTAAAAACCCCCAGCCTCAACTGGACTGCACGCTCAGTCCTCTGCCTCTCTGCTGAGTCGCCCACCTGGCCTGGTCAGGTGTAATCTCTGCACTCAAACATGTAACCTCGCTCCTTGCCCCGACCCCCTTCCCCCAGTCTCTCAGGCTCTGTCTGGAGAGGTGCCCATCTGCCTTACGGATGTTCCTTCCCTAATACACCTTGCTATTTAACCTCCCACTAAAAAAAAAAAAAAAAAAAAAAAAAAAAAAGTATCTATGGATGAAGCAGACTATCAAATACTTGGAATTCCACTGCACATTATATATGCATGTGCATGCACATATACACAGAGATAATAGCATCTCTACGAAATTGCTTTCCAAACAGGTATTCACTTAACAGCTCTGTTGGGATAACATCCTTATATTACAGAGCAACTCTAGCAATCAGGTACTAAAGAAAACTCCCTCCATTCAATTAAAAATCATGTTAAAGAAACCCCAAATGTTCATTCATTTTTCAACCCAATAAACCAGAAAAAAAATATACCTCTGTACTATGTAATTAAGACCCAAAATGATCTGAAAATAAATAACATCATCATCATCATTATCAGTAATTAAATGCAGTTCATGACCTATGGTTTGATCAAGTATTATTAATACCTAGGGTATCACATAAGGCTCAATTCTTTAATGTGAATTGTGTGATCTAAGTATGAAAACATAAAATTTTGTTGTGACAAATAATTATT